>NC_138121.1:39580934-39833434 GCF_964146895.1 Miniopterus schreibersii | reverse complement strand
ACTGGTTTTTTTTCTCTTTCTGTAAACTAGCCATTTATATATGGAAAAATTGAAATGCTATTCTTATGTTTATTAAAAGCTTTGTGAAATGTGGTATGCTTATAGAATCTTAAAAAAACACACACAGACTTGAACCCCTCGGCATTGGAAAAAACATTTAGTGTCCGCAGGCAGGTGACGTGGAACAGAGGTGACAGCCTGCAGGGTAAACACTGTCCTTTTCCCTCCGCCCTGCTCCCCTCTTCCTCATTTCTCCCCTGTCCAAGCTTCTCCTGCTTCCCTGTGCTTGGGAAGCCTGATAAAACCAGATAGCAGAGCAGTATGGCCAATGCGACCCTGTTCTACCCTGTGAAAGGCCACTCAGCATCCCTAAGCAGGGTGTGAAAATGTTGCTTGGGACATTTGGTTAACCCCCGTTTCTCCTCTGGTTTAGACTTTTCTAATGTAGGTGTGCTAGTTCCCAAGGACTGGCGAGACTGTATGCTCCAGAAGGAACTTCCCTGGAGTTCAACTCATTTAAAAATCATTTAAAAATCAATATTTTGCCCCATTTTCCTGGTTTCAGCTCCCCTTTCAGTTCCCAACTCTCAACTTCGACTCTGTCCTGAAATTGTTCTGAATCGTTTATTATGTATCTTTCCATGAATAATGTTTCCTCATTTGAAGTAAAGACCAGCTAAGCAAATACTGGATGATTTGCTTTGCAAAGTTTTTGGCTTCATAAGCTTTTCCAGTTTTTCAGGAAATAAAAGAAACCCTACCCACTAAAGCAGAGGACTCTAAACCAGCTTATGATGTAGGAAAACACATTTGCATTGTTTATTTCTTGCTTTTAAGTGACCAAAAATTATTTACAAGATACCATTCAGTAAATGTTCATTGAAAACAACAACAACAAAGCAGTGGGTACACTAAGAGCATTATTTAGTAAGTCATGCCCTGGAATGACTTAGAAAAATTGATTCCATTATAGTACTTTTAAAAGTTGGCATGTGGAAATTTTAAATCAGGGGCAAGCATCTTTGAGAAAACAGAGTGGTGGAATGAAGCAAAATGCATGATTTTCCTATTCTCTGAGAAACCACTTTGTTTTCCTCTTTCCGGATGCCAGGACTCATTAAAAAAAAGCAAGAAAGCATTTCTTTCCCTTTGAAACCTCCTTTCTAGTTTGGGTCAGTTCTGAAGATTTTCATAAGAAGCCCCCTTCATTTGGTTGTGAAATCACCGCACGTGCTTGCTGAGTGTGACTGGTGGTCCTGCGAACCGGCTGGGCTCCTCGGTTGCCCTGCAGCCCAGTGGCTGACCATACCTGGAATTTGGGCTCCGTGTTTTCTCCCTGTGCTGAGGACTCACACATTCTCACTTTGCGAAATCACATTATTCTAATGAGAATGCAAATGAAAGGAAAGCTGTGGGAAATGGCTCTAGATGAGTTGCTTGTCAAAAATGTTTTACTGGGGAGGGGTGTTGCGAAGGGGCGGGTGAGCCAAGCTTTCTCGTGCGCCGAGTGGCTTTTTCTGGGGGACTCTCGTTGGGTGGCACATGGCCAAGTCTGAAGGAAGCACATCTTCATTGATGTGCCTATTGTTACTGGTTCTTATTCATGGTATTTAAACAACTCATGCAGGTTTTGACAGCTTTTCCCTTTTCCTATTTACATAAGACTTTTTATTTTGGTAAAATTTCTGAAGATCAGTGGTCCCCGGCACTGGGGGATAGAAGTGGGGTCAAGGCAGGCTTGGGTGTGGCATTGACTGAACCCCTCAGAGGCTGAGGCCCAGGAAAATGTGCTAAAGACATTTGTCATTGAGACACAAGAGAGCTGTGGCCCTTGGTTAGTGTGTTGGGCAAATAAACCATTCTATAGGGAGAAGTGGATACAGAGGGCGGGACTGAAAGAGGGGTTTGCCTAGGCTACTGTGCACAAGTAACTGTTAGGTCCACAAGTGATACCCTGCTCTATGTGGCCTGGGGCTTTTATTTTCTATGCAGTGGGTGAGAAGGCCAGTGCTCTGTCCCCATCACTGAGGGCTGGTTGTTACGGTCGCCCGAGGTCTGGTTATTAATGTGCTTGCAGTGGTTTACCTGGATTCTCGGCGCTCAGGCATACAGCTGGGCACGCTCCATGCAGCCCTATTAGAAATGGTGTCTTTTCAGGGTGGACCAAAGTGATTCAGTTCCCTCTGTGAACACAGAACCTGTCAGACATATAACAGGATAGGTTCAAAAAAAAAGTTTAGCATGGCTCAAATTAAAATAATAGTACTGTGAGTGCTGCAGAGAATACCCCTGGGGTAGGAAGGGGGTGGTGGATTTGGAGACTGGCCTTTCAATCAGTCTGGCCTCAGGGGCAGGTGAGGGACTCAGGTCTACTCTGGACATTTTCACTGAGGGACAGTTTATGCATGTTCTCATAAGAAGCTAATTTTCCGTAGCATGCCATTAGATAGCGACACTTTTTTTTTTTTTTTTTAGGGAAAGATGTTATCTTTATGGAGTTGACTTATTTGCAAACTTAACATAAGCTTTCAAACCCACAGAAAATATGGCAGTGTATTTATATTTAAAATAGATTTTTAAAAATCGAGTGAGTTACTGGGAATTTACTTACAGCCCAATAATACTGGTATAAAAATAATTTATGCTCCTGTTTTAATGAAAAGCAAATCATTTTTGTAAAGTGACATGAGCTCAGTCTAGTGGTTGAAACATGCAGTGGAGTGAAGACACTTTTACTTTCTTCTGGGTTTGGGCATGGACCGGCTTCCCAGTGGGGGCAGGCTCTTCACTCTCCCTGAACAGCTCTTTGCAATCCTTATAGATGACACCAGATCCACACATGCATAGTCACCAACCATTTGGTTAGCATCCTATGTGGCAAAGTCCTAAGCCCTGGTCTGAGATGTTGACAGTTGATGTCATAGATAGGGAGACCACTTCATGTTAGAACGGCTGGCACCTGGGCCAGGAACGGGGTGTAGGGTTTTCCGTTTTACCACAAAAGTTGGGAGGGAGAAGAGCAGCATATTATGTTTGAAGGGTCTGCTCTTGATTCCCTGGGCCACTGGAAGATGTCCAGTGCCCATAGACACAACCATACTCTTTTCACCAAGGCTGGCCTATGTCTCAGATTCAAGAGGAGGGAGGAAATAACAAAGGGGAGGGATATGGGTAGCAACAATGGACACAGGAGATCCTGCAGCCCGCAGCCACCCTTGCTCCATATTCCCTCATTGAACACGTGGCTGTTGAACTCCTACTGTGTGCTTGGTTTGGAGGTGAGCCAGGTATGTGTGGGCTAGAGCAGCCGGGAAGTCTCCATGGCTAAGGGGGAGCATTGAATCTCTAAAGCATTGCTGCATATTCTTTGGGGACACAAAGGAAGTGCAAGGAGTTCTTTCTGTTTTTCAGGGATCACAGCCATGTTAGGGACTCAAGGCAGGGCTACAGCCCTGGGCAGTAAGTAACAGCATAAGTGGCTTGTGCTTGAGTCCTGATGTTTATGAAGTAGTTGATAAGGAGATGAGTCAGGCCCCACCTATTGTCCTAATCGATCACTTCTTTTGTCAGTGTTAGGACGGATTGGGGTGGTATGGATCACTGCAAAGCACTGGACTTGGAGTTTGAAAACTGGGTTTGAATCCTGAATCATCTGCATACTTATTCTATGGTCTGAACAAAGCTCTTTAGTGGCGCAGTGTCTACAACCAGGATATGCTGAGGTTAAGATGAGACATGAGAACATGCTTTATACACTATAAAGCAGAGTGCATGAGTATAGTGTCTAATCGTGCTCTTCTCACTTGCACAAGCGTCTTTGTAATCCCTACAAAGGAGAGACTGTGTGTCTCCCCAGGACTGAGTATATAGGTGGGCTTCAATAAACAGCATTGGTCTGTAGGTGGTAGGTGGGTAGATGGATTTATATTGGCTGCTTCCAGAGGTGTCTGAGACCCTCATAACAATAGTGCCTGAAAATGTCACGTAAGGAACAAAAAACCATTTGGTTGGAAAATGAACAGACATACCTGTCTCTTCGCTTCCCATAGTGATGAGCATGTATATACCATTCTGGCTTCTTCCAAGATGCAGGAGTGAAGCAGGAGGGCAAGTGCCCTTCCTGGTTTCCCTGCAGGTCACATTCCCACCAGAGTGTTCCTTGTATCATGGCTCTGAAAGTTGTCCCGTTTCCCCCCTCCTCTGTCAAAGGCCACCAAATGTGGCGAATCTGGCATAAAGTTTTCATTAAATCATGCATGTGCCAGATCCCAGAGAGGTCACAGACTAACAGATCAGGGGAATGACAATTCTTGCATGTGAGCCACTTGGGAACTTGAATTCTACTTCCAGAAAATAATTAGAAACGACCAAAAATGTAACTTTGGTCCTCACAGTATGACAGTTAAGAGCATAAGATTTGAATATAGACCTGTCTACATTAGAATTTTTACTCTAGTAAATCTTTGTAACATGGATAAATAGCTTAACTTCTCTGGGCCCCAGTTTTCTTGTTGGTAAAATGTGTATGAATAATATCTCCATAATATCATTGTTACAGACATTTAAGGAGAGTGTATGTAAGTGCTTATTATTATTATTATCAATCACACCCTAAAATAATTCAGAAATGGGGAAGTGAATATGGGTGGAATAGTCAGGAAAAATGTCATGGCAAAGGAAGAGAAATCGTTGAACACTGAGGTTTCCCACCCGAATTCCAGAGAAGCATAGCACGAGCCTGTCAGAGGGGAAATATCAGAGCCTTGAGTCTGAGGAGGGGCTGAAAGGATTTATTATCTCTCATCTGCTGCCATAGGAGCCAGGAAGACTTTGAAAAGCCTGGAGGGGAACAGACAGAGAAGCCAGGCAGCCTGTCTCTCAAGACATCAGGTTGAAACACTTGGGTGAAGAGGGAAACCAAAGTGATGGGGACATCAGTGACTTGATAGAAACTACAAGTTGGGAGTAGAGGGTTGGGGGTCAGGCTGGGGACTATGTGCACATTCACTCATTCAACAAAAAGATGTGAAGCATCTTCCCTGGGCCATGCACTGTTCCATGCCTGGGGATATGGGGAAAAATCCCTTTTGGATCTCACATTCTAGTAGGAAGGCATTGGAGTACAAATAAAATAGTTAATGTAACATGGTGGAAGATTCTAGGTTCTGGGGGAAGGGGCCTATGGAGTGTCAGTGGAAAAAGGGCTGAACAATTTTAAATTTGGTGGTTAAAGAAAGTGATATTTGAGCAGAGAAGTGAAGGAGACGACTTAGGGAGACAAGAGGGTGAAACAAGAATACAGATGAGAAAGTGATGGTGTGGGTTGCAGTGGCAGGTGCTGTGTTCCTTAGGGCTGCCGAGGGCCAGTGGGGTTTGCTTATGGGCTGGATGTGGGTGAGTGAGAGAGAGAAATATTTGGGGCCGGGAACAGGGGAGGTTGAAGCTGCAGCTGACTGATACGGAGATGTCTGTGGAGCAGTAGGACGGGTGAGTGAAGAGGGTCAGAACTCAGTTTGGAAGACATTACAGTATGAGTGCCCATTTGACACCTAAGTGGCATGCCAGGTGAGTGGTTGGATATATGATTCTGAAGTTCAAGGGAAAGGTCCTGGCTGGAGTCAAAAATTTGTCGAGTTTATCAGCATATAAATGGAATTCAAACCTATGAAACTAGATATACTCATAATGGTGTGAATAGATAGATATAAAAAGAGGTCCAAAGTCTTAACTTCGAAGCACCATCTCCACTGAGGTTGAGGAGACAAAGAGGATTTACCAGCGGAGCCTGAAAAGTTGTAGCCAGTGAATAGAAGGGAAACTAAGAAAGTGCTATGAAAGCCAGATGAAGGCAGTTTCCCAAGGAATAGGGATACTCAGTTGCTTCAGATGTGGCAGGTTTGTCAAACAAGCGTGGACTGAGAATTTACCATTGGATTTGTCAGCATGGAGGCCACTGCTGACCTTGACTCTGCCTCCATGTGCGCAATTGAGAGTGTTCTGTTGGGTCAGGTGTAAAATACCTGAGTACTGGTCCCAGGTTTGCCACGTTCTTTTCTGTCCGACTTTGGGAAAGTTAGTCTGTCTGAATCTTGCTTGCTTTTCTGTCATGTGTAAATGTGAGATGATATTAAAAACTATTCATCCCAACTGAAGTTTTTATGAGTTGGGCTCAGTCTACCTGTTAAGTTATAGTAATCAGGTTGACTAATACAGATTTGAATAACCTATGGGAAGCTTACTATCCCCCCTAAGATATCTGGAGAAAGTGTAGTTTTGTTTTTATAACTTTGTCTAGCTCTACCTTTCTGTAGGATTCCATGCTGTGACCTGTAGTTGTTGTCTTCTGGTGTTAACTGAAATGTAGAGCTCAGTCTCTTTTTTTAATTGCTGTTTCCATGAAAAAACTTACATATCAGCACAAAACAGAATAAAATATAAACATAAAAAGAGAGGTAGAGGACATTTACATCATAATAATGCAAAACAGCTTGAAGTTTTTGTGAATTACTCTTGCTCTTAGACCTCCAGCCACTTTGTCTGACTGGGCCATCTTCTCTGTTCTTTGCTCTGTTCTTTCAGGAGGAAAACCCCTCTGTGCTCAGCTAGGGTTTGCTGTAACAAGACGTAACTCCAAAACATCAGGGATTAGCTCAACAGAAGTTACCACACGTGCAGTTCCACTGCAGATCTGCAGGATGACTGTCCTCTAGGGGCAACTCAGCAATTCAGGCTTTGCCTTCTCAGCATGGAGTCTCCCTGGTTCTTGTGAAGGGAGAGCAGCCCTGCAAACAAACCCTGTGCCCCGAAATGTCCATGTTACTTCTGCTCCCAACCCGTTGGCCTTCACAAGCCATGAGGCCTGTTCAATTACAAGGGGGCTAGGAAGTGTAGGGGACATACAGACTGTTGGTCAGGTGTGACTGTTCCTTTAAAATCCTTCCATTTCCATATGCAGAACAAATAATTGCCCCCCATTTAGTTTTCAAAGGCCTTCCACAACATCCTTCTCTTACTTCTGGCCTCTGTTTGGGTTGGGGGAGAAGGCGTAAGACCAGAGTGGACTTGTTCCTAAGGTAAGTCATGCTGACCAAATGGGCTGTGAGTGCCCCATGTAGACTGTAAGCAACAGTCATAGAAAGCATTTCCGCAGCACCCGTCAGTGCCAAGGGCTTCACGTGTGTTGGTGTAATCAGTTCTCACAACCCAAGAGCCAGGCACCATCACTAACTCCATGTTGCAAATCAGCAAACTAAAGTGTGGAGAAGTTAAGTTGCCCAAGGCCTTCCTGGTAATGAAGAGTCAAAGCTGGGATGTGAGTACAGGCTGTCTGACTCCAGAGCCCCTGCTTGACCACTGGGGTAGATTGTTTCTCTGTAGGGTGAAGCCCTACACAAACGTGCCTCTCACTGTCCCCACGGAGCCTGTGCAGCCCAGGGCTGAGAGTGGAAGCCGCTGGACTGTAGGCGGAAGACCCTGCGGAATGAGCCCTACTAAGGAGGCTGTTTGCTGTTTTGCTTTTGTGGGGAGTGGTGTGGCTGCAGAGAAAGGAGTGATCAACACTGTGAATGTTACTATCTGCTTCTCTGCCTCTGGCATATGGAGAATCGTACTTACCCTTGAAGTCAGTGATTCATTCTGGCCAATAAAATGGCGTGTCGGCTCTGGGGACAGCACTTGCGAGCTTGCGCTTGCTTCCTCGGTGACCGGGAAGCATGCAGCGCACCGCGCGGGAGGACACCTGTCTCAGAGGCTCCCTGGGCCCACGGTGGCCTTGCAAGAGCAAGAAACAAAAAATTTTAAGCTTCTGAGATGTTGAGCTTTTACATTACTGAAGCTGTTGTCTTCTGGGGTTACCTGACATGTAGAGCTCTGAGCGATACAGGTGGTATTTTGAAATGTGAATCCCGGTGACTTGGGAGGTGGGTTGGATGAAAGAAGGGAGCGCAGAGTGAGGGCTTGTGCTACTTAGTCTCTCCCCTTTGTCGGCATTAGAAACATAACTGACTTTGAACCCCTTTCCTGTTTTACCTTGGCAGCTGGGTTCAGTTCCTCTGAGTCCCAGAGTTGGGCTGTACTCAGGAGCTGGAGGCTTCTCGGGCAGCGTGAGGGAGCCGTGAGTCCCGCTTGGACGAGTGACTTGGAACTCTTACTGTCTCTCTCCCTCAACTCCTGATAGTTTGCCTCTTGGGAAGGACCAGAGACCATGTGTAAAAGATCATTTCTTGGATTTCTGCTTTGGAGGCAACATTTTCCAGGTAGTTTGTTGGAACTGAAGTTGTCAATAAAATTCATCCATTTCATTTTTTAGAGCTTTTTAGAAGGAAAGTGCAATCCTAGACTCCTTATCTCCCATCCTTTACCAAATCACTCAACAACTGTTTGGCCAGACATGATGGTTCTCAGACCTTGGTGATGACCATTACAAGCAATTTAAGAAAGGTGACTTTAGAACATGTCTAAGGTGGCTTTACTTCCATCTGCATTACTGGGATCAGCTTCAGGGTTTAACTTACAATGTCGGGGGAATTCACAGCCAGAGGGACTCTCTAAGAAGGTTAGTGGTATTTTCATGCAACAGAGGAAACTGAGTCTTTCCTGATGTTCTGATTGTCTCCTAGCTACGCTCACCGAGCCTCTCCCTTTCTCTCCCTTACGTTGCCGATTACTCTCCAGAGTTTGTAACGAATGTGGTTCAAAACATGTTCTAGAAGCCAAACAGTCTCCCCTTCACCCCCTAGAAAAGGCCTTCAGAGGGGATGGGTGGGACTGACTCGCTGGATGATTTCTCAGGTTTCAGTCCTAGTCTTTTCTTTACTCACAAAGCATTTGCTCTTTTAAAGGAACCAATATGTTTGTGTAACTGATGTGAAACAAGCTTGACTCCAAAAAGATTTAGCTTAATATCTGCCTATGCATTGCAGGGCTGGCCATCTGCAGGGTGTGCATTAAAGGCCCTGGTGGTGCACAGCTCGTCACGTATGATATCAGGCACACAAATGTGACGTGATGCCCATGTACTCTTGAGGGTAATTCAGTGTGCCAGCCCGTTCGATGGGCAGAGAGGCTATAAACATAGTTGTCACAAGTGAGAACCAGTGCTGGGTCGAAGGCAAGCTGGAGAAGCAGGCAGCACTGGAACCTGTCTCCAGGCCCTAAAGAAAGTGTTAATTAGTGCGTTACAGAATTCATGGGAGAGCAGCCACCACCAGGCCCAGTGGCTCGCTCTTCACTAACCACGTCTTTCGTCTTTCTCTCGCCCTGACTTCTCCAGCCTCCTTTTCCAGTCAAGGCAAATCCAGGAAGGAGGGAGGCAAATGGAATTATGCTACAGAAGGGAGGCTTTTGGGGGCCTTTGCTAAAAAGAGAAGGCCAACAGGGCACATGGTTGTCTGATGTTTATAGGAATAAGTACACATTTAATCTACATAATCATTAATCTTTCTTTATGTAAAAATGATTAGTAAATAGGGTTTTTAAGCAACTGTTTAGTTTGCACATTGGCATCATAGATTAACTTATTTCTAAAACACTTGATTTTATCACTCTGCCTAATGATTTGTCACATGATTTATTGGGTAATATGATAAATCATGTGCGATTTATTGTTTATCCTATAAAGAGTGCAACAATTCATTAAACAGTGATGAAACCCAGCAGTCGTGCAGGAAAGCCCACCTTGTTGGCTGTTGCATTCAGTGGTGCCAATATTCTTCCAGGAGTGGAGTGGTCCCTTCCTGGGCCCAGGTTTATAGTGTAGGGCAGTTAGACTGTGCTTAAATTAAATAGTTTTAGAAAATAATGGTGTAGTCATAATCTTATACTCTAGCCATATTTATTTTATATCAAAAAATAAAGTCTAAAGCCTGATGGGCGTTATATCCCTGGATTTATTTGTGATAGTAAATGTGGCATTCTTTGTTACGAAGGCATTAAACTTAATGGCAGTGTTTCATAATACTGCATGGCAGCTGTCTTCTCCTTCCCTGGCTTTATTTCAGGCCCAAGCACCTGCTGGAAGGCTCTTTGGGATGTTCCTGGGTATTCTTCAAGCTCAGAGGACATCTTGGGGTATGAGGACTGGTGACAGCCACAGAGCTGAGGACAGAGCCAGCACGAGTCCAAAGCTCAGGTCCTGTCCTCTGACCTTGAACCTCCCCTCAGGGACGTGGAGATCACTCTTAAGAGAAGTTGGTTCACTGTGTGTCAGGACCTGGAGAGCTGACCGTGCCTCTCGCCTGTGCGGAGAGACTGGCATTGCCCAGCTGGTCAGACCCAGCCTCTTGTCCTCTCTTAATTCTTTGCTTTCCTTCCTTTCTGTAGGTGTTTTGTTGGCTCGGCTTCCAGGCTTCCTTCTTTCAGCAAGAGAACATAATCCTGTTTCCTTCGCTCTGAGTGCAGATGACCTCACCAGGTTACCTGTGGCTCCCGTATATGTGTGACTCCTTAAACTCCAACAGTCAGAGTAGGAAATCCTGACGACGTGGATTGTGTAGGCTTGAGCACAGGACCCAAGCAACCAAAGCTGGATTGTGGAAACAGCCGGGAAAGTACGCAATAGAAGTGAGCCTGGGACTGCTGGTGGCCACCTCGTCCTAATAACATAGAGAAAGTGCCCCTGAGAGTGAAGCCCGCACAGGTGAAGACTGGAGAGACCTGACCCTGTGTTAATTAGTATACCACATGGTGATTATTAGCACAGAACATTATGTGAGCTCCTGGATCTAGCCCTACCTGAAGCAAGATACCCCCTGGAATTTTCCTGTCCTTGTTTTCTTTTTTGTTCAAGCCAACGTGAGATAGATTTACAATTGTAAAAAAATCTCAGTACACTAGCTCTTCCATAAGCCAGGTCCATATCTTTTCACCAGGAAGCTTCTCATATGGAGAAAGGATAGTTTACCCCCTAGTTTCCTTTCTGCTGGATGATGGCATTTGCACTGTGGTTTCCTGAGTGTGGGCTTCAGCAGAGGTACCCTGGGGCTCTCATCTGGCCCAGAATAGTCCTATCTTGACCTATTTTATATACTGGGCCTCCTTGTCAAATTTCACTTCAAAAATTGGTTCAGCTATTATAAATGAAAGTTTGTAGCACCTTCTCTAGACTCTAACCCCCTGCAGGGAAGGCACAGCACACTGAAGATTGTATCCAAGCGTGACACATTTTTACATGGCAGGACTAATTTTTTGATTAATTGAAGGAAAATGAAGATAATCTGAGTGTGAATGACAGATGTTGATTAGGTTGTCAAGGCGAAGCAGGCCCTCCACAGAGCTGTTTTTGTGCGGAGGGAGTGTGCCAGATTAAAGGCAGCTGCGCACTCTCCGCGCCCCTCCCACCGAAACCTGGAGTCTGGGAGGCCGTGCCGATTCGCCTGATCCACAGATCACAGTGGAAAGGATGTTCTCCTGTCCATTGCTAGGTCTTGCAGCTCCCACCTGGTCCTGTCGCAGTGCTTACCTGGAGGAGGCCGGCCCCCTGGAAGAAATCCACGCCCTGAGGCTGTCGTGCCGCGAGGAAGGCCAGCCCGCGGCGCAGACAGGGAGGCGTGACCAGCTGCCGCGGGCAGGCGCGAGGTGCAGGCCTCCAGCCCCGCCATCGTCTGCCTGGAAGCGCGTGAGAGACCACGAGCAGGGACCGTGCAGTCAGCGACAGGAGTGGGAAGACGGGGACATGCTGCTCTGACCGTTTGGGCTCGCTGTGCAGCGACAGACAACCAGGATAGCTTCTCTGTCACAGACGCGCCCCGCGGGTCTCCCGTGTGTCAGGGACTTTGAATCTCATGATCTCCAAAGTTTCTTTTTAACCTTCAACACCCAATGGCCCCACATATTCTTAAAGTTGATAGTTTCTCTTAACATTCTGGCCCAGACGTTGGTTGGGAGTGCCAGGTGCAACAGAAGGGCCCTGGACTGCAAGTGAGGGCACCTGTGCTCTGCCCTCTCTCTGCCAGGAAAGAGCTGGGCGTCCTTGAAGAAGCATTTTTTCTCTCCTCCTGCAGGTCTCAGTTCCTGTGTCTCCTCCTCAGGAAAACCCCCTGGACCCTCCCTCTAGCCTGGCTACCACTTCAGCTGCCCGCTACCCATCACCCCATTTAGTTTCCCCGGTAGCACCTGGTATGACCTTGAATCTGGAATGGCCTTAGTGATTGGCTTGACCAGTTTTCTTTGGTCTCTTAGAGAATGTGAACACATGACAGCAGAGACTCTGGCCTGAGCTTCTAGAACAGTATCTGGCACAGAGTCCCATGAATACTGGACATTGATAAACATTATTCCAGTGGCTGGGCAGGCTCCACTCCCCAGTTATATTCACTGTAGAGTGACTGTGAAGCTAAATAACATCTGAAGTGCCTTCTGGCCTGGACAGTCCAAGATCTTAAGGTTGGAGGACTATGGATTCGGGACAGGCCAGGGGCAGGATATTAGATAGCAAACAAGGAATCAGAGCATGGGAGTAGTGGTCCCTACCTGAAAACATCTTCTCCTTGGGGAGATGTCAAGAAGACTTCAGGGGCTCCCCCACCTTGCTCGCCTGGCAGTATTTGGGGGTGCCTCTTTGGCCAGTTCCAGGTTCCCCCACCCCTCAGGAGCTTGTAAGTTTTAGAGTGTTTGTGCCACGTCCCTCTTAATACCTAATAAAATAGTATTTGCCAATAGTGTCACCTTGTAATTGCATTTGCTGAACTCACTCTGCCTGTGTGTTTGCTCTTTTTCATTATGTAGCTTCAACCTTTATAACGTTACCAATTGACACCATAATTAGTATAGTTTACTGCAGCACTGATTATGAGGGCCTCCCTGTCAGTCAGCCCATTTGTTTCCTTTACCTCTAACCTTGGCTGGTTCGCAGGGCACATGGGGCGGGGCTGTGCGTGTGCGAGAGGGGCGCCCCCCTGGCTGACTTGTATTTGACCTCCCAGCTCTTCAGCGGTCACTTCGTTTCCAGCCTTAGGACTTAAAGCTCTTGGCCAAAGATCTGAAAGGAAGAGAAGGCCACTGAGTCCCTATAAAGGGTCAAGGTCCTGGTGCCACCCCAGACTCTCCTTTGGCAAGGTTCCCAAGCTCTCTTTGGCTCCATTCCCCACCCAGTTCTTCTTCCTGCCCTACCTGCCTCCAGGGGCTTCAAAGAACTAACAGATGTGGAAGAGCTTTTGAAATAAGCGTGCCATATAAATTCAAGGTGTTTGGGAATGGTTTTCTCATAAACCTGCCAACACTATCTTTTTGGAAAAGACAGAAGTCACAAATCCACTCTCATTTTAATTTACCCTGGTATTTCCTTAGCAGATGGTTACAGAGCTGCTGGCCGCGTGTCCTCTGCGCCAGCACCCAGAGGCTAACTCCCTCCTTACAAACCCCGGGCTCTGGCCTCTTCGAAGGAAGGGTCTGACTCGCTGCGATGCCCCCAAAGGTCCTGCACCCTTCTCCTCCCTGAGTTTCTGGTGGTCAGTGTAAGAAGGCCGTGCCCACCCTTTCAGGGTCTGCCACGCTCACCTTCCTGTGGTGCGAGGAGGAACTTCCCTGAGACCCAGGTATTCCTCCACTTCTGCACCTTTTGGGGAGCACACCAGGCACTGCCCAGCCTGCCTTCCACAAGCAGGAAGAACCCCGTCCTTGGGTTCCTGGACCCTGGTTCCATGGAGTGTAAGGCAGGTAGGTCACTGCCATCCTTGCCACTGGCTGTGTGTCTGTCTGCCCAGTACCCAGATGCCCTACACACTGGCCCTAAGTCTGGGCTTGGAGCTGGGGAAGAACCAGGAGTCCAGTGTCAGTTGAGGGTCAAATGTTACTTTTCAATCCAGCTCAAGTAGCCGTAAGTACTAAGCATCTCTCTCTCTCTGCCTCGGCTCTGTTCTCATTCAGCTCAGCCTCAGGGTGGCCTTGACTTTGCAACATGGCTAAAGCTGAAAATACTTAGACCTTTAATTTCACCTGTTTCTCAGGTGATATTCTGGGGACAGTTTCCTTCTGGGGCACTGCCCGCTCCAAGGACAGGACGCGCCCCCCCCACACAGTGAGCCCTGGCACCCCAGAGCATGGTGCTTCTTGGAGAACGTTCTACCCCCTGCTCAGACCAGCTTTCCCCGGGTCACATCTGCAAGTCCAGTTTTCCAGTTCTGCCCTTGGATGCTGCACAGAGTAGGACGTTTCTCCATTTCTCTAGAATTCTGTTTTTCTTTTTTACCTGTAGTTCTTCTGTCTCCCAGGATACCTGAGGTACAGATTTCAAGGGCCAGCCTTTTATACTTGTCATGGCAATAATTCACATAGGATCTCGTCCTGCCTCCAGAAACACATTCCAGGTTCTAGCCGCCCTTTTCTATTCCTCTGGTGCCTAACACATTGCTGCTTAGATGTTACACAAACTCCTACTGTGCGCCAGCTGTACTGCACATAGCATAGTCTCTGTCCCTTCAGGGACTCGGACTGGCTGAGGAAGGCCGGTTAGAAATCTCACAGGCCTGTAAAGTCCTGTTTTAGCTCTAAGAACTGAGGGTGTGGGGCCTGAGGTGGTCGTGGTGGCATGAGCCAAGTGTCATGGTTCTCCTCACCTGTGTTCGGGCAACGCAGTGGACTTGCACACACACCCTTACGCTCTTTCTTCCTGGCCCCCAGCTTGGAACCGGAGCTCCCTCCTCTAAAGGGTCCGGCCGCCTCCCCTAATACCTTAGCGTGCCTCATGACCTCTCTCCAGGACATCCCAATGCTCAGTTTGGGAGCTTGGCAAGTTGGAGATGTGGAAGTCTTAGCAGGGGTCAAGTCCACCTTCTCAGAGAGATGGAGAGAGTTGTTTAGTACATAGAGGAGATTTAAGCTCCCAGGGATGCACGCATGACGTGGCTCATGCTAGATTACCCTTGCTTAAGGTACTGTGTGATCTAGCTTTCCTGTTTAGCTGCAGAATCCCACGGAGGATAATGCTGGATCCCAAATCCTTTGTCAATGTAATTGAGCATAACATCTTTTCAGGTTTATATTTCAAAAGATGCATATTTCCTCTCAGCCATTTGTTCTTTTTGAGCTATTTAAAACTTTTCGCTTGACCCATTCTGCTGAAGGAATTTGAGTTTTAGGATGATAATTTATGTTTATGCTGAGAATGCGATTTCCTTTCTGCATCCAGAATGATTAATAGACTTCTTTCCGTAAATTAGTGTGGGAGAGAATATAGGTAAATTGCTAACCAAACTGAGAACTTCTCTTTGTACCAATGATTTCTTTTAGCTCTTTCTCCTTCATGTTCCCAAGGTGTACAATTTCACCTGGACCTTGTGCCTTCTGGTGTCATAAGAGGTCCATTCCCAGCCTCCCACCTCCTGACAGCCCCCTTTTAAGAACAAGGACCAGCAGACCACACCCATCCCCTGCCAAACCCAGCCTGCCTCCTGTTTTCATATGATGGCCTGTGAGCAAGAATGGTTTTTAATTTTTTAGATGATTGAAAATGCAAAGAATAATATTTTGTGATGTGAAAATTATATGAAATTCAAATTTCAGCATCCCTAAATAAAGTTTTGTTGGGAACACAGCCGCACGCATTTGTTTACGTATTGTATGGTTGACTTCACACTCAATGGCAGTGAGTCACTGCGGCAGAGACCTGATGGCCTGCAAACCCTGCGATATTTACTGTGTGACTCTGCAGGAAAAATGTGCCAGCTCCTGCATTAGAGAAAGAATGCGAGTCTGCTCGTGCCTCAGGTGGACATTGGGTTTTTGGATGCCTGTCCTGCTGTTAATCGTCTTTTAATAGCTGCACCTGAATTGCCCTCACTCTCAGCCCACATTATTTGGATGGGTTCGACCCTTCCGCTCAGCCTGGCCCCACCCACAGATGGAACACATGACCTGGGCTGGAGCCAGTGGGCTCAGCACCCTCTCCCCAGGGCAGAATAATTGGTTCATCATGGTCACTTACATCAGCTGAACCAGTGAGGTCTGTGTCAGGGCCCTGGGAGAGAACCAGGTGCTCCAGGGTACACGGAGATGGGAGCAGTGCAGGTGTCTTGTGACAATGAGGCACTAAGAAGGGAGTCAGATAACGCGTAACTTTATTTAAGTCCAGAATCAAACCAGACCTGGTGCCCTTACACTTTGTTTGGTTGAGCCCGTAAATTTTTGCTTAAATCTGTATTTCTGTAGTTAGTGGCTTGTGTTTATGTTGTATGTGTCCCTTACAATACAGGCCTGGCTCACAGCAGCCTGTTGATCCCTGAAGACTGACTGGGAAGTCCACCATGGCCCCAGTGCTACCTTGGGGGACCCCCATCACTAGACCAGAAACCTGCTTTCATTAAAGCCAAGATATGAGTTGATCCCAAAACATCAGGTGGACTTCTCATGCCTTCCCAGGGTGATGGGGACAAAGCTCTGGCCACAGCCTGCTCTGCAGCAGTGAGAGATGTGGAAACTGAGCTGATGGGCCAGGCTGTCGGCACCGCCTGAGTGTCAGCCATCTCTGAGGTGGGGCATGGGCTCTGCCGACTAGAAGAGCAACGGTGGTGGGGTGGAGAGGCCGGGGTGTGTGCCTGGTTTGGTGGCAGCCCTGATACTTCATGGGCTGTAGAATCTTGAGCATATTGCTGAGTCACAATGAAAGTTGGGGTCCTCTTCAGTGAGAGTCACAACACACAGGTCTTCCCGAGGGTGTTGCAGAGAATAATTGAGATCATCCAGGTGAAAGCAGAGTGTGAGCTGCACTTCAATGAATGAACGTACACTGCTGGAGGTTCCGGTACCCAACAAGTGCTGCTCTGTTGGCCAGCTGGGGTTGGGGAAAGGAGGCAGGGCACCAGCTGGGCATCTGCCCTCACAGGCACGGACGGAGGCATGTCTTCTCCCTGAGTAGCTTCATCTCAACATAGATGAAGTAGATGAGGAGGGCACCATCAGCCCTATTTGAGGAAGAAAGAAGCTGAGGTTAGGGTTTTGGGTGGCTTGCTTAAGACCTCACAGCTGGGATGACCCCAGGTCTTCAAACTCTTAGTCCAGGCATTTATGGCAGTGCTCCCTTCAGAAACAAAATCTGGAAGAAGTAAGAGCAGCTTGTGATGGCCCTTCCCATTCTGGACCAGTTGTTAGCAGGACATGCATGTCAGCTGAAATGCTAACCACATGTCCTCTCTGGGCCCCATCTGCCTGCCCAGCCCCGTCTGCATGCCCGCCCACCCACGGTTCCAAGGGAGATGGTGGTCTCTGGCAGGGAGTGGTCAGTGACAACAATGGTGATGTATGTGGGGGGGTGTTTCCTGGGTGCTCTCCATGTTACAGATGACTCTGGGGTTTCACGTATAATTAAACGGGCCCAGAAAACAACATGTGGCTGGTTGTGGTTTAGAAGAATCAGTGCATATGGACTTAATTTCCTCTGCAGCACAAGTGTGTTTAAGCGTAAAGGAAAAGTGCCTGGGATAGATGGATGCAGGGTGTCTGAAGTCTCTGACCCCCTCACTGGGGACTTTCTCTGTGATGACCATGACATAGGATCTACTCTGGGTCTTTGGTAGCTTCAGAGAAGGCCCACCCAGCATTGTGGTATGAACTGATCCCTTCATAACAACATGCTTCTCAGACACTAGGTTGTGGGGTGAGCTCCTCTTGGATCCTTTTGATTCTTCAAAATGGGTCCATTGTGCGTGACTCATGGTAGTACTTTCTGCCCATGTGGAAGAACGTGAAAAACAAGCTGGGTGTCTGAGATGCTCAGAGCTAGGCGGGGGGGTGGGGGGGTGGGGGATATGTGAATGGAGAGAGGCAGGCATGGCAGGAAGCCTGGCAAGGGGGTACATTGGGCTTAAGGCCGTTGTAAAGAAAATCCTTCACATACACTCAGTGTTGATAGGACAAGGAAGGACGACTGAGAGGAGAGATGGTGTGGCAGCTAGGGAAGGCAGCTGTGGATGAAGCTCTGAAGATGGGCAGCTCCTTTCCTCAAATTTAATCAAGCCTCCACCCCTGCCAGTCACCAGAACACAGCTCAGCATTTTACGGAGGAAGGCACTGCTGGAAGGAAGAGACACCGTCAGATGGGTGACCAGATGTCAATATTCTTAGCCCCGTTCCATGAGCAGGTGCATATGGGCAGCAGGCAAGAAAGTCCCCAGGCAATGAGGAAAGTCCCCAGGCCCTGCCACCGGAGTCAGGACAGGCATTCTGCAGGCAGGAAAGCCCCCAGAGCATGCTTTCGCTGCCCAAAGACCAGTGGGTGAGGGGTGCTCCCGGTGGGCTCCAGCTTCCACTGCAGTGGTCTGTGAGGGGTGAGAACTCTTCATGAAGGTCCCATCAGGAGGGAAGGAGGCACAGGGATGCCCGTGTTCTCTGTTGAGGGGACAAGACGGATGCGAAGGACTGCACCCGTGTGACAACAAAAATTAGTTTACTTGGGAACTCATTTTCCACAGCCCCAGGTAGAAAAAGGACCACATCCACTTGTAACAAATGAGCCAAAATTCCCTCTCTGAGTTGTGCTACCTTCACTAAATTCCTGTAACTTCTGTTCTTTAGGAAAAGCTGGTAAGGTGGTATTTGTTTTGGAGGGTTTTGAAATTTGGAGGCAACTAATAGTGAAAGATGAGGAGAAGAAATGTCTTGAATAAAACTCCGGAAGTCTGGAGCAACGGCTGGGACTAAGGCCGGGGCTGGGCTGTCCTGGGGTCAGTGCCTGGAGTGCTCAGTGAGCTCCAGAGCTCAGGAGTGGGCGTTTTCTTACTGGCTGGAAAGGATGGCGCTGGTTGTCTCTTTAGATTCACTCTTCTTCCAGTCACTCCAAGAGTGTCTCTTCCTTAGAAATAATCCAGTCGGACTCCTCACTCCCTTCGGCATGACCACCGCCTGCTGTGATGGCCCCTTCAGTCTCAGGAGATGAGATGGCCAGGCCATCACCCTCTGGGCCCGACCGCTCGTCTGGAGGACTAGGAGAGCGCAGCAGAAAGAAAGGAAAATACAAAGCCCCCCCATTTCTGAGTATTCGGGAAGGGCTGAAGGGCAGAGGTTGAACAGGGAGGCACTGGGAGGAACTGAGCCTCATAGGTGTAGGGGGAGAGAGAATGGAGGGTTTTTTGGGGGAGCAACCCTTCCTTTCCAGCTGTGGCAGTGAGAAAGGAAGGACAGAGAAGGACCAAGAAAATGAAGACACCGGCTGAGTGCTTCCATCTGCAGCTCTGATTGAATTATGGGGAAAGAGGAGGTTTGGGGAAGCTGTTGGCGGATCTCAACCATATTGCGGCAAATGAGGCCCTTTGGCCTTTTGGAAAACCCATGCTTTATTAAAATAAATTAAAAGAGATTGAATCCTTCTGTTCCCTTCTCTCCCCTTTGTCTTTTGAGGCAGGCATACTCTGCTCACCATTGTTTTACCTTCAGATAGCTTGCACTGTGGAGGGGCAAACCTGTAATTACCCTGCCTGCCGAAAATGATGGCTGTCGCTTAAGAGAATACCTGACTGCTTCCCTTCCACGGGGCCTCTGATTCATGCCAGAGCATCTGTCTGTAATCTCTTCAAGTAGGGCTTGTCTGAGCCATCCCGGTGCTAGCAAAACGACAGGGTTGCTGATGGCCAGATGAGATGCTGGGAGAGGTACAAGTTTGGTTTCTGGGATGCTGGGCTCTCATTTCCACCCAAAGGAGGACTTTTTCGGTGAGAGGCATGGTCCTTGCCACCGCCAGGGAGAGCTCACACCCCAGGTCTATCTACTCCCATGTCTTGAACAGAGAGGAGTCTCCCGGTCATCCCCTGGGATCAATGTGCCAGTAATCATTTCATGACTTCGTATGGGAACGATAGGATCAGAGAGAGCTCATCAGTCGAAGCATGTGCAGTTGCTAGGGAAAGAAGCTCAACTCACCCATGCTGGTACAAGGAAGGGAATTTACTGCTTAACTAATTTATTGATTGACAAATGTCCAGAAATGGTGAAGACTCAACACAGGCTTGATTGGGAGGCTCAATCACAGCACTGTGGTCTACCCTCTGCCTTCTATAGATCTGGCTTCATTACATGGTCACAGATGACTTGACTGCCAACAGTTTCCAGGGCAGCTTTCTTTTCCCATCCCCTGATTGGTCCAGCCAAGGTAGGTTCCAGTCATTAAAACAAACTGATGAGGACAGTGGGATATCCCAGTGATCTCAGCCAGTCATGTGTTGCACCCCTGGAGCTGGGAATGGGTTTTATTTCATCAGAATGATAAGGAGGATTATGGAATAATTTAAGGAAAAAAATGGAAAAATGTAGACTCTTGGGAAAGGACATGGAGGAAATGGGTACTAGGAGGGCACAGCCACTACATACTCCAAAGATTCTATCAGAAGTGTCTGTTTTGGTACATGGTAGGAAAAGGGTTATTGTTCCCCCCTGTAATCTGGGCAACCCTGGATATAGTCATTCTAGAATAATTGGTTCAGAGAAAACCTCAGAAAGCATCTTCACCTCTTTCAAAGTCAATATAGGGCTCTCCAGGAGCCATCACTGTGTCACTAGGTCTCCAGGGACTTGGAAGGTATCATCTTATGAAGCATCTTAATACATAATAGGACACCTGTCCCAACATAAGTTTTTATTCTTCCTTGTAACTCCTACTCATAGATTCTGACTCATCTAGGCTTCTCTGTCTCAACTTTTGGTATTCTCTTACCTTGCATGGACCGGTATTCCACTTTCAAGAAATTTATTTCCTTATACTTAATGATAGCATATATCTTCCCCTGGAAAACACCCAGACTTACTGAAAGTTGAGCATCGGTAAGCTTCAGATATTTTCTGCTGTCTCTTCCCCTTAAAACCTACCGGTCCTACATATCACACACTCAGAACTTTGCTGACCCAAGATCAGATGTTGGAGGCTAACCATGGCTTGCTGTGTCATGACAGCTATTAGGGGCATGATGTCATGGAAGTCCTCAGAGCTGTAAATCAGTGCCTTGGATAAAATAGGCTTGCATTTGACCTGTGGAGAAAAGAGAATTGGAGGTAAGAAATTCTCCCTGCTATGTAAGCAATACAAATAAGTGGAAGCATATACTGTGTTCATGGATAGGAAGAATTAACATTATTAAAATGTACATTCTACCCAAAGCAATTTACAGATTCAATACTATTCCTCTTAAGATTCCAATGGCATATTTCACAGAACCAGGACAAATATTCCAAAACTTTATATGGAACTACAAAAGACCCTTAATAGCCACAGCAATCTTGAGAAAGAAGGAAAAAAGTTGGAGGAATCACACTACCTGGTATCAAACTATACTATAAGGCCATAGTAATCAAAACTGCATGGAATTGGCATAAAAACAGACATGTACATCGTTGCCAGCACTTGTTTGTTGGTTTACTGATGATAGCCATTCTGGCAGGTGTGAGGTACCTCATTGTCATTTTAATTTGCATCTCTCTGATGATCAATGACGTTGAGCATTTTTTTCGTATGTCTCTTGGCCATTTGTATGTCCTTTTTGGAGAAGCATCTATTCAGGTCTTCTGCCCATATTTTAACTGGATTGTTTGTCTTCCTTTTGTTGAGTTGTATGAGTACTTCATATATTTTGGAAATTAACCCCTTAACAAGTACTGGCAAGGGTGTGGAGAAAAAGGAACCCTAGTACACTGTTGGTGGGAATGCAGACTGGTACAATCACTATGGAAAAGTGTCAAGTTTTCTCAAAAAATTTAAAGTGGACCTATCATTTGACCCAGTGACCCCACTTCTAGGAAGATATCCTAAGAAGCCTGAAACACCAATCAGAAAGAATATGTGCACCCCTGTGTTCATAGTAGAGTTATTTACAATAGCAAAGATCTGGAAACAGCCCAAGTGCCCATCAGCAGATAAATGGATTAAAAAACCTGTGGTACATTTACACAGTGGAATACTATGCAGCTGTTAAAAAAACAAAGAAGGATCTCTTACACTTTGAGACAACATGGAGGGACCTGGAGAGTGTTATGCTAAGTGAAATAAGCCAATCTGAGAAAGACAAATATCACATGAGCTCACTTATATGTGGAATCTAATGAACAAAATGAACAGAAGAACAAAAAAGATGTAGAGGCATTGAAGCATGCAACAGAATGAGGTATTTTGGGGCGGGGGGGAGAGAATACCCAAAGAGCTTATATGCATATGTGCATAACCCATGGACACAGACAATAGTGCAGTGAGGGCCTGGGGAGGGGGTGGGGAGTGGGGTGGAGGGGAACACAGGGAAAAAGGGGGACATCTGTAATACTTTCAACCATAAAGATAAATTTTAAAAAATAGACATATAGATCAATGGAAGAGAATAGAGAGCCCAGAAATAAACCCACGCCTTTATGGTCAATTAATATTTGACAAAGAAGGCAAAAACATACCATGGGGTAGAGATACCTATTTGATAAATGGTGCTGGGAAAATTGGACAAATGCATGCAAAAAAGTGAAACTAGACCAACTTCTTACACCATCCACAAGATTAAATTCAAAATGGGTCAAAGACTCAAATGTTAGATTCAAAACCACAAAAATCCTATAAGAAAACATAGGCAGTAAAATTTTGGACATTTCTGGTAGTGATATTTTTTCTGATACATTGCCTTGGGCAAGGGAAACAAAAGAAAAAATAAACAAATGAGACTACATCAAACTAAAACGGTTTGCTTGGCCTGTGATCCAGGAGATCACAGTTCGATTTCGGGTCAGGGCACATGCCCAGGTTGTGGGCTTGATCCCTGGTGGGGGCATGCGGGAGGCAGCTGTTCAATGATTCTCTCTCATCATTGAAGTTTCTCTCTCCCTCTCCCTTCTTCTCTCTGAATCAATAAAAATATATTAAAAAACAACAAAAAAACTAAAATGGTTTTACACAGCAAAGGAAAATGATACATCTGATAAGGGCTTAATATTCAAAGTTTATAAAGAACTTATAAAACTCAACACCAAAAAAACAACCCAATTAAAAACGGACAAAGGTCCTGAATAGACACTTCTCCAAAGAGGACATGCAGGTGGCCAAGAGACATATGAAAAGATGCTCAAGGTCGCCAGTCATCAGAGATGCAAATGAAAACCGCAATGAGCTGTCACCTCACACCTGCCAGAATGGCTCCATCAACAAATCAACAAGTAACAAGTGCTGCCCAGGGTGTGGGGAAAGGGGAGCCTGGTGCCCTGCTGGGGGGATGCAGGCTGGGGCAGCCACTGTGGAAAGCAGTATGGAGGCTCCTCAAAAAATTAAAAACGAAACTTCCTTATGACCCAGTGATCTCACTTCTGGGAATATATCTGAAGAATCCCAAAACACTAATTCAAAAGAATGTATGCACCCCTATCTTCACTGCAGCATTATTTACAACAGCCAAGATCCGGAAGCAGCCCAGGTGCCCGTCAGTAGGTGATGGATGAAAAGCTGTGGCACATTCACACCATGGATACTACTTGACCGTAAAAAAAGAAGGAACTCTTACCTTTTGCCACAGCGTGGATGGACCTGGGGAGTTTCATGCTGAGTGAAATAAGCCAGTTAGAGAAAGACAAGTGCCGTATGATTTCAATTATATGTGGAATCTAGTGAACAAAATAAACTAATAAACAAAACAGAAACAGGCTCATAGATACAGAGAAGAGACTGACAGCTGTCAGAGGGGAGGGGGTTGGGGGGCTGGGTGAAAAAGAAATAAGCAAAGAAAAAAACTAATAGCCGTGGACAACAGCATGGTGATGACCAGAGGGGAAGGGGTGGGAGGGGGTGGAGAAGAGGGTTGGGGGGATAACTGGTGATGGAAGGAAATTTGAGTTGGGGTGGTAAAAACACACAACACAATATACAGATGATGTGTTATAGAACTGTACATCTGAAACTTATATAATTTTATTAACCAGCGTCACCCCAATAAACTCAATGAATTTTTTTTAAAAAAGCAATTGTCTGCTTGGCCTTTGCAAGTTCCAGGGGAAAGATGATATGGCTTCAAGAGACAATTTTGTGATGCAGTTTCTGTCTTTGATCCCTTGGCCTTTGCAAAGAATTCTATTTGCTGGGTCTGCCTCTAACCTTTCAATGGAAAAGAGGGATTTTCTTGAGTTTAAAGGTGGGCACACTGTCTGTCTTTCTGTCTCCTTATCAAACAGACAAAGCTTTGGCCAGAAAGTAATTATAGCAGGTATAGCTACAAATACCCAGGGAAAAAAGGAACAACATCCTAACATTTGCAACAAAGCAGCAATAAGCTTGGATATAAGGAAGACTCTTTAAAAAAGAGATTTGCAACAAACACACACAAAGGCCTCAAGGAAACAAGGGAAAGTATTTAGGGGTAATTATTATTTTAAAAATTAAGTATATGCCTGAATTAACGTCAGCATGTTACTGTCAGAGGCTGAGTTCAAATAACCTTCAGGGGTTAATTGCAGCTGTTGAGTTATAGATTCTAAAGAAAAGAAGATAAAACGCAGATTCTAAAGATCCCTGGAACAAATTAGGGTCACTGGAAAATGGAAAACTAATCAATCCCATGAACATTTCTGGAATGTGGTGTTCATTGGGTATCTTCTCTGCGTCCAGAACTGCATGGAGGAAGTAAGACAGGGATGGCAAGATCCCTGCCCTCCCAGAACAAATGCCGAGATCCCACTAAGACCCCACACCAGACCATGACCTAGACATGTGGTAGCAAACGAGGCAGATGCAGCACTGGATCTCATGGGCCTTACACTCCAGAGGGGAAGAAAGATTACTTCAAAAGACCTTCAAGGTTATAAGGGAGGGCATGTTGGAAGAAACTGAACCTCATAGTGAGTACGGTGAGAGGTCCCCCCAGGAAGCGAGAGCTGGATTGAGACTGACAAGTGAGTAGGCTAGTTGGGATGTCAGGTCAACGTGGGGCAGCAAAGTTGCCACTGAAGAGGAACCATGATGAAACCATGATGATTTGCTTATAGGCTTCAAACCTTCTCTCCCAGTACTAAATAAAATCACAGAACAATCAGTTTAAAGTTGCATGTCATAGATTTTGAGGAATTTCTGCTTAATATAGTCTGATGGTAGATATCTCTTGCTAAGAAAATAAACAAATGTAAAAATTAAATACTGTATATTTCAGCAAAATTCCATCTCTACCTTCTAATTAGGAAAAGAATTAGCTGATGCCAAAAAGCCCAATAATCTGTAATTACTGAAAAATTAGAAAATAAAAATGAGACCAGAACAAATTCAAGCTCATGAAAAGCAACCAAAGACTTAGAAATACTTCATAACTGTAAATACACTTACTGTTAAAAAAAAAAGTGTAAGTTAAACACAAAAACTTGTAGAAAATTTCTCTAATTTTTTTTCAAGGTTCAAACATGGGCGTGTTATTTCAACACTTTATTAAACAGAATAGTTCCATGTTAAGTGCTTCATTATTTATTTAAGAAAACCAGTAAAGTATTGATATTTAAATTAGACAATATACCACAAAATGGGAAAAACAAACAAAACAAAACCACAGGCCATCAAACTTAGGGATATAGATTTAAATTCTTCAATGTTAAAATGCTCAAATCAGATTCAGTATCAAAATAAAAATGCTCCATAGCCAAGGAAACTTTTTTTTTTTTTTTAAGAAAAGAAAAGTGATTCAATATTAGGGAATCTATTACTATATTTAGTCACGTGAGTAGAACAGAGCAAAATAAAAAAATATTTCCTCAGTTGCTGAGAAGGCATGTGATAAAATTTTAAAATAATTTTTGTTAAAAGAATTAGATTAGGAAGATGCTTTGGAAAGTTATAAAAATATATTTTGACAAATTTATCACTATTATACATAGAAAGTATATATATATTAAGTCTAAGAGTAATAAAGAATGACAGCTATTAGTATTATTATTTGATATTATTTGGGAGATATAGCCAATGCAATTAGGCAAGAAAAAGAAATAAAATACATAAACATTGGGAGACAGAGAACCATTGTTATCAAAAGTCAGTAAGCAGAATGGTTAACTGTGGCTAATCTTGGGTTGGAATCAACACAGGTGCAATCTGTGTCCAATTGGTGTTTATCCTGCTGGGACGACAGTTTGCAGAGAGGCCCTACTCTTCCCATGACGGGCTACACTATTGCACAGCCTCCCCAAACCTGCTTTGGTCAGGCTGCTCTCCTGACCACCCATTGACTGGTTTAGATTATTGATTAAAACTTTTGGTGTTTTTCCCCCCTAGTATAAGAATTTAATGCAGCAGTTCTCAAATGGAGGTGGTTTTCCCACCTCCCCAGGGGACATGTGACGAGGTCTGGATACATTTTAATTATTTTAGTCAATAGGAATAGAGCAGTGAAGAAAACAGAAAATTCCTGCATGCAATTTTTATTGTAATGGATGCATATGCAATCAAGAATATTAAAACATATAATATGTCAGATGGTAATGAAAATCAAAACAGGATAAGAAATAGAAAATGAATATGGGCTGGTTGGGACTGAGGGGTACCTCAGGAGAGACCTGAATGGGAGGAGGAATGGAGCCATGTGAGTAACTGTGGAAAGAATTTCCACCCAGAGGAGCAGCAGCCGCTCAGGCCAGGAGCTGGGACGCTGGTGGGTAACGTGGTTAACAGCAATGTAACTAATGCTGTTGAAGCCCAGGGAGCAGGAAGAAAGTGGAGAAGACGACGCTGGGAAGTGCCTTGGACCAGACTGTGTTGTTCTTTGTAGACCATGGAGCAATTTTGGATTTTATTCTAAACATGGTGGGAAGGGAGTGAATGCTTTGAGTAGGAGACACTGTGAGGATCTCTGTGGTTGATTTGGGAGTGGAATGAAGGGAGCAAACATGAAAGCATGGACACTGGCTAGAAGATATTGAAGTTGCCGAGGCGAGAAGTGTGGGTGGTTTGGACGAGAGGGATAAAAGAGGAGAAGGTTGCAATCCCAGACAGATTTTGAAAGTGGAGTCCTGAGATTTACTAATGGGTTGGATATGAAATATCAGAGAAAGCAAGGGGCCAGGGTGACTCCAGTGTCGATTTCTGAGCAAATGGGTGGATGGAGTCACCATATACTGAAATCAAAAGTTTGGTTTTGGCTATATAAAGTTTGGGAAATCTATTGTTCATACGAGTGGAGTTGTCAAGAAGCAGTTGGTTGTAACAAGTTTTGAAGCCAAGGGAAAATTCAGGGTTGGAGATGTAAATTTGGGAGTTTCTACATCATAAAATCTATTATTGTAATTTACTCCATTAACAGAGTAAAACAGAAAAACCATTTATTTATCTTAATAGCTGTCCCAAAAGCAGTAAAAACATTCTACCCTTATATAATTAAAATAATAAGCTAGAGATAGAAGTAAACATGAAAAAACTACTGCAAATATACAAATTATTGATTAAACATAAGTATTCCCATTAAAGCTGGGGAGCATAAAAATGCTTTCTATTATCCAACATTTTACTAGGTGCCTTCATCAATTAGCAAGGGAGGAAAGAAACAAAGTTGGAAAGAAACAAAACTGTCTTTATTTGAAGATGATATGGTTAATACTTGAGATAATCCAAGAGACTATTAATCATTGAATAATCAATTAACAATCCATTAATATTGGTATAAGATTTCAGCAAAGTGACTAGATATAAGATTGATATAGATTAATTAATTATTAATATAAGTCAAAGCTTTCTTATACACCAACAGTAAGCAAGTACAATGTACCTTGTTCAAAATAGGGACAACAAAAAAAATTATAAAATACTATAGCTGAGGATAAATAAGTCTAACAATAATTATGATAAGCCTTTATGGAAGAAATCTAACATTTAATAAATTAAGATTGGGATGGAGGATTACTTAATGTTTATGGCTAGGAAGATGTATTTTAAAGATGTTGCTTCTTCCTAAAATTATCCAAAAAATTAATGTAACTCCAATAAAAATTGCAATGAGATTGTTATGGAAATCATCAAGGCAATTCTAACATTTAAATAGAAGGTAAATGCTTGTGGGTAGACATGCAGCTTTGAAAAAGATATTTGAAAGAATGGACTTTTATTATCTGATATCAAATTTATGGCCTCTCATTATTAGAGAAGTGATATGCTGCTTAAGAATATACAAATAGACAGAATAAACTAAAAATTCCAGAAATAGACCCTCGCATCTCTTGGAGTTATGAGATGCATTGATGTTTGAAATTAGTAGAGACAGAAAGGCATTTAAGAAATTGGAAGAACTGGTCTTACCTGTTAGATATCTAATATAGAAAAGTTACAAAATGAATTTAATATATATTAAAGACCTAATGCCCACACACAGAAATAAAATTGTAAGCAGTTCAAAAAGAACAGAGTTTATTTCAATAATTGCAAAAATATAGAAAACTAAAGATGGTAAATTTGAAATTATTAAATTTTTAAAAATGTACCTTTCCGGAAACATCTCAAGTTAAAGGTGAAAGTGGGAGGAAATATTTGCATCAAGTACAGTGAGGATATCTCTCAAAAATGCACAAGAATGTTTATAGATCAATAAGAAAATTCAAGCAATCTAGTAGAAAAGATTAACAAAGCATATTTAAATACTTTAAAGGGAGTCAATCAATTTGAAGGGCAAAGAGGAAACTGCCCCGGTTACTGCCCTTCCAGGATTCACCAGGGAGAAGCATTAGAAATCAGCCGAGGAACTCTAACCCGCTGCAGTCCCATTGTTTCTAAACAGGAAAGAAGGCCTCGGCGGGCAAGTAATGGGCACTGTAGGAAAACTGTTAAATGAACCGTAGTATGGAACGTACACAGTATTTTTAAATGTAAATATAAGTTTTACATTGTTTTATGTAACTGGCATATGAAACAGCATTATTGGTGACATAATCAAAGGCAACTTTAATGTTATTTACTATTGCCCCTCTAAACGTTATTCAAGGGAGTATTTTTCCCTCCCTCTGGGCAAACGTCACAGAAGACGACAGACTTGTCGGCGTGCCCCGCAGTGAAGAATGGTTGGGGACCGTGTAAAGGGACTTACTCTAGGGTAACAACCTTTTGACAAGAAAACTCTATGAATCATTTTACTCTCTCCTCTCTAGACCCTTTAATGTTATCTGCAAATGACAATATGAGGAGTTGTGGAACACATTTTCCTTTGTGGAACAGTCTCCTACTCTGCTGGGTCGTCTGTGTCACGTGGGTATCTCAGGTGACATCAAATCTGTAAGAAACTCACTTTGACAATCTTTTGCTTTTAAAAAATGTTGAGGATTGTTCCAAATTGTTCTTCTATTTAAATCCGAATCTCTGCTCCATATGTCCAGCTTAGGTGCTGCCCACCCCACAAGTTTTTTCCAAACCCCCGTCAGGATGAGCCTCTTTTCCCTCTTGTGTTTATTGCTTGATGCATCTGATATGCCCATATTACTGCACTTGGCATATTGCACTTAATTAGTTCTGTATGTGTCTTTCTCTGCTCTGAACTATAAACCCCTGGAGGGCGGAGGCTGTGTCTGATTCAGTTAGATCTCCCTGACAGGTTTCATAGCCTTACGCACTCAATAAATAAAAATGTCAGGAAGGCTTCTTTGACCCTCAGCCTTGGCTCAAGGAAAGGCCTGGGAAATCAGGTTTCTTAAGTGTGAGTATGAAGTATGATTGAACTTTTTTAACACTCCCCTAGTCAGGAAATGGAACACTTCATATTAGCATACACATTTAATAAATGACAAACAACCCCCAAAACAACATATTACATGTGCAATGTAGCATGTGCGAAGCTGAAAATGATTTTCCTGAGTGCTGGGCTCTAATCAAGTTCTCTAATGTTGCATTAACATGGGTCCTTTAGCTTAATAGATCCTCTGATATTTCTTAGACATTTAAGAAATGGAATAGACTCAGCCATATCCTAGCTTTGAATGCATGTAACTAATTTCTCCCTGAAACTTAAGGACATCTTCCAAAGCATGACATGGATTCCTGGATTCACACCGAGAAGGAAGAGCCCTTTTGAAGGCAAACAGGACCGGCTTCCCTCATTCATTGTCACTGTCCCACTTTCCAAGTGCTACCGTCTTCCTAGCTCATCTCGGAAAAATGGACCGATCAAGTCCAAGGCATTTTGTTCCAGTTGTCCAGTGGTGGTTTTATTATATTTTATCTATGAAACTGCCAGAGTCCTTTTTCTGCTTTGAAAGTTATTTGGATATTTTCTTCTTTGCTAATGTTGGCAAAACATTAATGCATATGAGGGTTCATGGGGAATCTTGCGTGGACACTGAGTTTAGTTCAAAGCTCACGGAAAAATGATGCATTTACTAGGTTCCTCTGAGCAGCCTTAGGCTCTCTGAGATTAGCTTTAGATTCATAGACTGTGGCCAGGCATTGGTCATGTGCTCCTGGCCCCTGACACGCAGGAAAATGTCCTTTCTCCAGGCAGAGCTTTTCTTCCACCACAGTTATCCCAGAAGCATTAGATGAAGAAAGCAATGCTGGCCAAATAGAGCCCACAGCAGTTACTCCCCTTGCAGGAGGTAGGCAGTCTGCTGAGCCGGTTCTCCGTTGTCTGTGGCTACGCCTTCACACCTCACAGTCTTGGAGGTGTGCGCAGGTGTGCACATGGTGAGAATAGGCCTAGAAATTAAAAAACTAAGCTTTGCATTAAAAAAAAGGAATCTGGAGATTCATCCCCCAGTATCAGCTTTGAGGTTGATAAATCTGCATTGGATACTCTCAAGCTTTGGTATCTTTGGGCACTAAGGGAACAAGCTTCCTCCTTGGTGTCTGAGGCCTGGAGTTCACCTTCAGCTCCGATACACCCTTGCTTCCCGACCTTTGACTTACCACCCCTGCTTCCTGGGCTGAAAATGAGGCTGGTAATTCCCACCTCATTAGTGATTTTATGAGCAAATAAGATGGTGCATATGAATGCACTTTGAAAAAGATCAAAGAGCTCAAAAAACACATTGTTAATATCTGTATCAGATCTCCGTACTGATACAGCAATAATGCACATACTCAGGTTTGTCTTCCACACTGCCCAGTTTTCACAGTGCTTTCATAAGCTTTACCCCATATTTGTATGAACCCCGCTGATGTGCTGCCTGCCTCGAGCCGTGGGAGGACCCGGGAGGGCCAGGACTAGTGGCAGAAGCCGTAATCTCAAAAGAGTGGATACGTTAGTTGGGGACATAGAAGTAGCTATGCGTAGCCACTTACAAAATTGTTATCTTATGGACCGATAAAGTTCACTGATAAAGGGCCAGGAACTGACATACCCCCTCTGTGTGAGGGAGCAGACGGAGGCCAACTCACCCGTCCCGCCTTGGATCCCAAGCGTCCCTTCTCCACTCCAAGTCCACCATCACCAACCCCCGACGACCTCTCAAACACCGAGACTCTGCTGCTAGTTTTCTCAGAGTAATTTGCTTTCTTGTTCTTAGAGACTGACTTCAAGACATACGTACTCTCCCCAAATGTTTGACGGACTCCCCAGCAGGTGGCACCTCCTCTTAACTTTACCGAAAATTTAGAAGACATCACCCAGGAGCCAGGCATCCGGTGCCGCCTGCCCTGCACGGGCCCTTTCCCTTCGACCTTCTCTGCCGTTGGGTCAGGAGTGTGCCTCTTCCCCTCCACGGCGCAGCTCCTCTCTCATTCCCTCCTACTGTACAGGAGCCCAAACCTTATTAATCACCCCCTCTCTTTCCTATCTCTACAGCTCTCCCCCACAGGGGCCCTCCCACGGGCTGTGAACACACCCAAAACTTAGATCTTAAAACAAGCAAGCAGGTAAGCATGCCTCCCCGCCCCATGTCCTCCTCCAGCCGCCCGCTGCGGCCAGACGGGCAGGGAGAATGGCCTTGGCCTCTGCCGGCTGGCCGCGTCCCCGGCAGTTTCATTCCCTCTCCCATTCGCAGTGAAGTCCAGCCACTGGCTCCTGCCCTCGTCACTGTACCAAAGTGTCACGAGTCCGTCGGTGACCTCGTGTTCCCAGCCAGTGGCTGTTCTAAGTTCTTCACCCCCGACCCTGCGGCCCCGGGCGCCGGCGCCGTGGAGGCCTCCGAGCCCCCTCCCCTGGGTTCCGCGCTGGCAAACCTTTGGTTCTCTCTGCCTCTCTGCAGTTTCCTTTTCAGTTGCTTTACTGTCCCGGGCTCTTCTCTCAACCGTGAAGTACTAGACTTGTCTGAGGTTTGCTCCTGTCCTCCCTCCTTTTCCCTGGGGCCAGCTCCTTTATTGTCTCTTACCGTTTCTGGATACCTATGGCTTCCGTATTTTTATCTTCAGTGGACCCATATCTCTGGCTAGCTTCCAACTTTATTTAAACAGCTCAAATCCATATCAAACTCAGCATGTTCAGAATAGCACTCCTGACCTTTCTTTCCAAACCCGACTCTCATCTTTAGTTTCTCATTTCCAGTGAAAGCACCTCCACCACATTCAGCTGTGAAGCAGAATTGAGTTTTTCTGGATGCCCTTTCTCCCTGGTCTCCATATCCCAAATATCACCAAGTCTCAACGTCTTAACTCCTAATCTGTATGGAATCTGGACTTTTCATGTCCAGTGTGATCACCCCGGTCCAGTTATCATCTCCCTCTGCCAGGGCTGTGCAGTAACTCACCACCTGGTCTACCCCTTGCTTCACCATTTTCTATGGTGTGTCTGCTGTGATCTTGGCAAATGGCAAATCTTATTGTGATAGAATAATATTATTTCCTTCTGTCCCCTGACTTTAACCCATTCAGCCAGATACTTCACATTCATTGCCGAGGGAAAGAATGACACACCCAGAGAGTGCAGAGAGAGAAAAAAATAAATTCTAGTTGTTGAGAATGAAAACTTAGGCCTCAGACAAATGGAAAGGAGTTATATGCATAGAAAGTAGATTGGAAAGAATGCCTACAAATAAAAAATTTTTTCCATGTCTAAAACTGAAAAGAATCCTCAGGAGGGAGGGAATGGGCAGAGATGAAGGGGCTATAAGGAGATAGAATGGTGGCTGGGGCAGCCGGGGGGCGGGGGCAGAGGGAGCCAGCTCCTCTCTCATGATCCACACTCCTGGCTGACGACCAGGAGGCCCACTGGTCTCCACCTGGGAAGGACCAAAGCTGTGCCATCCCGAGGAGGAGCTACATAGGTTGTCTTCCCGCAGATGCCAGCGGTTGGTGTCCACGAAGGACTTCTCTTCCTCTGTGGTCAGTGTTGCCTGTTGACCCATAGGAGGAACACATTCCAACCAAGGCTTTGCTAAGTTACGTCTGACTCACCCCTTGATAACAAACCTTCTTTTGATGACCCAGGAAACGCCCCAACTCCTGGAGTGAAAGTGGGGTCTGGAACCTGGGTCGTGGTAGTAAGATGGCAGAAGGAGCTGCCACTCCCTGGCTTGGCGTCGCTCCGTGACTTCTCAAACCCTCTGCGTGGCCTTTGGGGCCCTGAATGACCTGGCCCCAGCTGACCCTCCCTTTCTTGTCCCTATTTTTTCCTGTTGTCTCAGCCTCTTTGTTTCGCTCTCTCCATGAGCCACCAGACTTTGCATGCCCAGGACTCTGCCCTTAGCTGGAAGGCGTTTCCCCGCCCTGCCTGCCCCTAATCACAGCTCCAAGTCATCTCCAGGGGAGGCCTCCCTTAGAGACCTGTGGCTGAGTCAGAGTCTTCCCCTGTATGTTTTCCCAGAGCCAAGTCCTATTCTTTAACTCCACTTGTAATTATACATTCATTAGTGTAATTTGATAAATGGGCACTCTTCCAACTAGACTGTGCACTCCATGAGCTATTTAAAATAAATTTTGACTGCTGTTTTATATATATATTCACTGTGTCTTTTCTAAATCTTAGTACCCTTTGTCAAATGACATACCTCTCCCAGAGTCGCTTCCTGGAGCACGGCGGGAATTTGTCCTGTTGTGTGCAGCTGGTGATAGATCCCGTGAATGATCTGCACACTGTAAAGTGCAGGGACACTGAGGAGTTCCTTGTGGTCTGATCTACACAGCTTGTCGTCAGACCCGCCCAGGCTTTCTGTGCCGCTTTCCCTTCTCCGTGAAGTACGCCGCCCAGGGATGGCGGGGTTCAGGCCTCCAACTCGCTCGCCCCGCCCTCCTTGCGGGTTCCCTCTGGTTGATGCTTTTGCCCTGGAGTTTTCTTTGTGAGCCCGGCCGGCGTTGCGGGGCCCGTGCCCGGGCGCCCACTGCAGCGCAGCGTTTATGCCTCGTGTGTGGCAGCCACTGGCAGCACTGACACTGTGATTTTCTAGCAGTGAAAATAATAGAGGAGTTTCATACAGGTAAAATAATTCGTGGTTTGGACAAAAATTAAGTAAAATTTGTCTCGCAGAGTGTTGGCTTTTTGCCTTTTGGCTTGAGCACCGGTCTCTGGGGTTGCCGGGCCAGCTCCACGGAGCCTCGTGCTTTTTCTCGCTGGCAGCACGTGACCCAGACTCCGCAGGCTGGGGAGTCCTGGCCCCACGGGTCCCGTCACTGCTGATAAGTCGGGGTTTTCAACAGGTCTGCACGTCACACACTTGGTTTTGTCCCTGTATTTGTGGCCTCAGCCTCTCCACAGCAAGCTGTCCTGACCCAAGAACGCTTCTCACCTTGTGCGCGCTTCCAGCCACCCACGGTCGTCTCCCCTCGGGGTGCACACAGAGTGGGGGGGGGAGCCTGAGAAAGCGGTGGGCACACCTCTGACCCTCACCTGGCAACACTTAGGAAAAGGAGGAAAAAAGGTGGAATGAAAATGAAATTTCAGGTAAGTGAATTCTTAGTATATGCATGTCCCATGGAATATTTGGGGACACACTTATACTAAAAAATTATTCACTGCTTATGGAAATTCAGATCTAGTGCTGAATGACCTCCAAGCTGGCGGTAGAGTGGGAGGAATGTGAGCTCCTGCTCCTGACTTCCAGTTCCAGTCCTGTCACCCAGGCCTGTTCCTCGAGTGGGTGGTGCCTGCAGTGACACTGGACCAAGTCTGCGCGAGAGGATGTGCACCGGCCCTGTGTGTGAGTGTGTGTGCATGTGCACTGCAGGCACAGGTATGTGGCATGCGTGCACACAGACATACACATAGGGTCACAGATTTGCTCTGCACACGCTCAGGAAGGAGAATGTTGCCGAGGGTGCTTGCCATGAATTTTTGATCTGGTGCTCTGTGCCGTTACCGCATAATGAATATTGGTGAATATCACTTTAACTTAGGGATCATTCCAGGGTAAAACTGCCGTCCATCAGAATTTTGGAGAGGAAAGTTCCCATGCAATCCATTCGCAGGGATGGAGATGTATGTGCATAAGCAGTGGAAATTGAAAAACTGTGTTAAGTGCTTGGAAAGCCTCCAGCAGGAGATGGGGCCCAGCCGCTTGGGCAGTGTTGTCAGCGGCGGATACTGCCAGGAGAATGAGCTCCTTTCACAGCCTCGGGGGGGGGCTCTGACAACACATGGACAAGTGTCTGTGTCCTTCTCTGATCTGCGGAGGGCGGTGGAAGTGAGAGCTCGGGAGGGGCAGCCATGGGGCTGCGTGAGCCGGAGGCCAGCAGCCCTCCCCATCCCCGCGAGCATGCGGGAGCGGAGGGCGGGGCGGCCGTGGAAGGTGCACGCCGTGGGCTCAGCAAACGTCCGAGGGAGGGAGGCAGACTGCCGCACGCACTGTGGCGCCTGAGACAGCCCTACAGGTGTACAAACCAGGCTCCCCGCGTGCAGGAGCGCTCCTGTTGAGAGAGGTGCCGGAGGGGTGTGAGGTCGTACAGGCGAGGACGCCTGGTTGAGGCCACGGCAGGCCGCAGTGTGTGCGGGTCTGAGGGCCCTGCCTTCTCGGTGGAGAGCTCTGTATGTGCATGGGACTGCATGACCTAGAGCCGAGTCCCAGTCTCAGGGACTCAGAAAACAGGGAGCAAGAGAGGCTGGAGTGCATTCAGCAGGGCGCTCTCTGTACAGGCGACGGGAACTCAGAGGAATTCGCCAGCGGTGGAAGCTGCGGAGGACAGAGCGTTGCCGTCTCAGCCCAGCTGCCTCAGGGCTGTTCACAGAATGGCTGCAGCAGCTCCGGCACTGCACCAACCCTGAAGTACAGCCTGGGAAGAGGGGGAACCTCTGACCAAGGCTCCCGGACGAGCTGTTCGCTCCCTCTTGCCTCTCGGTGGGTCATGTGTATGAGTGTAAAGCAATCACGGTAGGCAGATGAATGTGAGGTCCTGGTTGCCTGAAATAGACTCTCATGATCCGCCTCTCGGCCGGGTATGGGGCAACTTCAAGAAAAGGGCCCAGGGTGCTGGATAAAGGAGTTTCTGTGAGCAAACCTAGAAAACTGGGGCGCTATTTCCAAGTGAAGCGTGAATGAGTATAAAAGAGAAGGAACTTGGAGTGATCCCAGCTCCGTCACAACCCGACAGGTTGTGCATATAAACCTAGGTGACCCTCTGGACCTATTTCTCTTCCAGGATGATTGCTGAAGCCCCTTTCAGCTCTGTCCCTGATTCCTGTCAGCTCCAAGGTGAAAATTCATGAGAATATTAGCAAAGGTGGCTACTATATACTTCAAAGCCTTTTAGAAAGTCATTCTTAAACTAAAACTTAAAAAAATTACAAAGGTAATGAATCTTTCCCAAACTCTAGGAAACAATGTGCTTTGTTCTTTGTGGGGAAAGGCTAATGGATTACAAATGAATTGTGGGAGTGATTTTGATGATATCTTCTTCAGCACCAAAAGTCAGCAAGGACTTTGGGTGAAACTACAAATTTTGTGATTTCCAAATATGTTGGCTATAACATTGTGTTGATCATACATAACAGGATAGAAATACAATAAATGAACTTTCTTCTGTTTGCCTTCTTCTGGGGATACAGCACTCCCACAGAAGGGCCTTTTGCCCCCATTTATCCATTGGCTCCTGGTGGCTGGAGGGGACTCACATTCGGTCATTTTCCTTTGTAGACACTCTGCTGGTTGCTGGACACTCACCAGATGGGCCTTGTCCTTCTGCAGCTTTTAGTCTAACGGCCATCAATCAATAATTTTTCCAATCAAAGTGTGATGAGTTTGAGGAGTGCTGCCCTTCCTGTGTAAAGGGGACCTGAAAGACTGAAGGATCAGTGACACTCTCCCTCAGTGTGGTCGGGAGTGGCCAGGGAGAGAGTGATGGGGAGGGGAGTCCAGAAGCAGGCAGAGCAGAACCTAAATTTACGGCTTTACAAACCATGGAAAGGATCCTAAAGTTTGTCCCAAGAGTGATGGGAAGTCAGAGGAGTTCATCATCTTATACCTATTTTTTAATCAAGGGAGTGATTTGGTCAGAGTAGCATTTTAAAAGAGATATTGCATGGAGAAATAAATCTGATTGATGCTTTAAAAGATTGCTCTGGCGCCTGGGTTGCAGGGGAGCAGCAAAGAAGGAAGGGATAAACAGGAGGTTGCTGAAAGGAATGGAAGAGAATATTTGTAGACCAGATATCTGATAAGGGACTTTTATCTAAAATATATGAAGAACCATAATAATTTAATAACAAAAAGAAAACCCAATTAAAAAATGGGCAAAGGCTCTGAGTAGACATTTCTTCAAAGAAGATATACAAATGAGCAATATGCACATGAAAAGATGCTCAATACCATTAGCTGTTAGGAAAATGCAAGTCAAAGCCACAGTGAGATACTACCCGACACAACAAAACCACTGCCCAGTCAGCACTGCCTAAAACCCCCTCTGTGACTCAGCGCCGAGAGGAGGAACTCGAGACTCCGTACAGCATCTTAAGCTACATGGACTCCACCCCTACCTTTCCAGTTCTATCTTCTGTTCCTCCCCAACAACTCCGTCACACCAATTTTTCTTATAATTCTCTGATTGCATCCCTCTCGGCTTGGCTTTGCACATCCCTGGTGGAGACCCAGGCCGGGGGTCTCCTCACCTAAGCGCCTCCCTCTGGCCTCGGCCGGATGCTGCTCCTCCGCGCAGCCCGGCACTGACAGTCAAGCCTGTGTGCTGTGGGGTTGTTTTCATTTCCTTTTTGTTTCCCAAACCAGCCTGGGCACTCCTGGAGCTCAGTTACTCACAGGCGGCCAGGCAAGAGTGAGTGAGTGGTCAGTGAGGCTGGCTGAGCCCACAGCCTACGGAACTGTGTGCCCCTTGTGGCACTGTCCTCTCCCTGGTCTTCTCCCAAGGGTGGCCAAGACCCTTAGGTGCTGTCAGGGGTGGACTGGTGTAAGTATGGGCTGGATACTTCCTGGAGGTCAGGTGGAGAAGCCATGGTGGCAGATATGTGGCCAGGGTTAGACTCTTTTGGGAGAGAAGGACCTAGAACAGAAATCTGACTAATGAACAGGAGCCAACGTGCTAAGGGGAATGGTCTCAAACCTTTGGGGTTTCCTCTCCAGGCAGTGAAAGGACTGGGCACAGTTTAACTGCAATATCTGTCCACATCCCCGTGGGATTATAGGGTAGGAAATTATTCTGCCTTCTGCAAGACCTGCAGGAGAGAGAAGCAGGAAAACCAAGCCCTTCGTGCACTGTTTCATTCGGCTAACCATCCCGGTTCATCTAACCGTTAAGTACCATGAACATCGAAGTGTTCCACAGGTGGTTGCCTTCTCTTCCTCCAAAACATGGCTTTACTGCAACACCCTCTCCTAACCCTCCCCAGTATGCCCCTCAGAAAGGTGAGGGATCTGTGCCCCCGCTGCTCCGCCTCTCTTTCCAGTCCTTACTTCACCCCCAGATTGGGAGACCCCGAGGTTCGAGGTGAACATCCCATTGTACTGTGCTGCTCCACCCTGGCACAGCAGGCACCCAGTACATACCTATGCCGTCAACCCTGCAGAAAGATTTAACATGTGCCCTAATGCCAGTCATACAGAGCAGGACACGGCCACACAACTGTGCCGGTCAGAGCAGGGACCTTCCCTCTGGGTATCCTGGAGCTCTGCACACACAGTGCCTTTTATTGACTTAATGTTTAGGGAGGAAAACATACTCTGCTTGGAGTGGCCTTGATAGTGCTCCCTTGGGCTGCAGTGGAAGCTGTGGAGAAGCTCAGGTGCTAGGTGAGTGGCACTGAGGTCCATCAGAGGACAGAAGGAGGAGATGGTGCCTCTGAGGTGTGGGAGCGAGCAGCAGGCAAGGCTGAGCATCGCCTTTCCTAGTTGTGGACAAAACCACACACGCATACACACACACCTTCCTTTTCTGGAACTCTTCGGTTCTGACTGTCACCTGGAATTGTTCTGACCACCTGTCAAGGCCTCTCAGCATCTTTTGGTGGTGGAGGCCAGTCTTCTTGGAGTTGTCAGTCATGTGTCAGTTGGAAACACAGCAGCCTGAGGACATCCATAATAGAGTCACAGGCACATAACTGGGAAGCAACCACAGGAGACCTTTTCCTTCCTTCCCTCCCTGCAGGTTCAGCATTAACCAGAGCACAGGCCCAGCTTCAGCAAAAGCAATGCCCAAAACTTCAATTTTAGAACCTTGTTAAATTAGGGAAATCTTGTTCTGATTTAAAAAATAGGGCCATACCTTACAAAGACATTCACTGTGGGATTGCTTTGGGCAGTGAATTCCTTTAGCAGAGTTTTATAATGTTTTTATTTCTTTTTAAAACAAAAATAAGTCATGTACATTTTCAGAAAACTTGAAAATGCCCATGAAGATGAAAAGAAAAAACATTACCTGTTAACTCAAAAACCACCACCCAGTGATAACCACTTACTATTTTGTTGCATAATCTTTCAGCCCTAAGCATATAAACATAGATGCATATTTCCTAGGTGATGCACATTTATACAAGTCACATTATACAGTGTGTTTATTTATTTGATTTTAAGAACAGCCTGATTTGCATCTAGCTTTTCAAGGCATACAAGTTTAGATCCACTGTTTCCTCTGTAATTATGCCAAAAAGACTCTTCTCTTGTTGGCTTTGAGTCCTACATATCCATTGTCCCACAGCCTCTAAACCAGGTGACATCCCGACATGTTACCAGCTGCATTTGTGCCTTTTTACTGATAAGAAAGAAAATGGGCAAAGGAATCATGGGTACACATAATTAAGTAGACATGGTGATTAGCATCTCGTAAGGAATTTATGAGTGATTTATGTTTGCATCAGGGAAAATCCTCTTGGATGATTTCCTTTTTCTGAAAGATTGACTAACAAATCACATACTCTAGGGATGCCCCCAAACCCCAACAACAACAATAAGAAAAACACAAAACACCACACACACAAAAAAACAAACTAATTGAATCTCTGTTGGTTTTTATTAAAAGTCTTTGGTCTAAGCACCTTGTCAATGAAAAGTCTACTCCTGCCTTTTGGAGAGACCTCACTTTGCAGAGCCGAGGACCTACAGTCACTTGAATCTTTAATCTGAGAATGATTTTCAGACTAATGCTCGAACTCAAGTACAGACACATTTCCCACAGTCCATCCAAACAAAATGAAGTCAGCTTTGACTGTGCAAAATGTCGATGAATTCTTCAGAGTAAATCAGCCTTGTCAGGGTGATGCAGAGCCGTCAGCTCTTTGTGACATAATATAATATGAAATGATATTGAACAACATGCGTTTGGCACTAAATTGTTAGCGGGTTTTAGCTTTGACAGCAGCAAGTTTATTGCTTTAATCCCAAGGTCTTTTAACCCTCTTTGACATAAATTGAGGTTGGCTTTTGTGAAAAAAACTCCACTTTACTCTCTCTTCCTTTACCTAAAACTGCTTTTAACAATTTATGCTAGTACATCAGACACTCATTTTGAGTGACAAAAAGGAAAAAAAAGATCTATTAGAGTAGAGGGGAGAAGAGGCCAAGTTAGGCTAAGCCTCTCGGCGCCCGCGTCGCGGCTCCCTCCAGGTGAGCGTGCGCTTGAGGTTAAAAGGATGCGTGGCTCCGGCGGGTGCGGGACAGCCACTGCGGGAGCAAAGGCCCCTGATTGGAAGCAGGCCACGCCTTCTCCCCGCGAAGGCGCCTTTTTGCCCCTCTCCCACCGACCCGCACATTTTAGAGATCAAAGATGACTTTTTTTTTACGTGAATAGTTTTGAAGCGCTGATTTAGTGAGTATGGCATACAGGCCAAGGCGCCCCGCGTTTTGTATCATAACTGTGGTACCAGACAGCCGGGTGGGCCGGGCGTCGGGTGGGAGGCCTGAGGGGCTGCTGGGCGCCCCCCACACCCTGCGGGGCTCGGGGGCCCCCTGCGAGGCGGCGCTTCCCTTGAGGGGTGCCTGCGGCCCACCCTGGGCCCCTGGGCCTCGGGCCGGCGGCCGGGCCGGGATGAATCAGATCCGAGGCCGTCCCGCAGGCCCCGGCCTTGCTGAGCACAGTCACTGTTTCTGTTTCCCGGATCTAAACGCCTGGTTTCCTCTGTCCCGGGAGCTGCACATCCCGGCGCCCATCCCGAGAGGTCGGCTGGCCCGGCCTGGATCCCAGGTTCGATTCCGGCCCACGGCGCCTGCCTCCATCCCTGCCCCCGGGGGCGCGGGAGGCGACGGGAAAGTGCCCTCGGTGAGGACAGAAGAGGCGGTCGAGTGTGGAGGATGTGCCGGTGGCAGCGGGCTCCCGGACGACAAGTCCCGGCTGCAGCATCAGGCCGACGTGGGCTTACATTTTAGATCAGTCCTTACCCAGAATGGCACAGCTGGTTAGTTACTTCAAACCTCCAAGTTCGTTTTTCTCATCCATAAAACAGAGAAATTAATAGTATCTTCCTTTCAGGGTTAGAAGGATTAAGAGGTAGGACATAGAGAGTGCTTCCTTAGGACAGAGTCTTCCTGGTTATTATGTGAGCATCTTTGCAGTATTTGTAAAAATGAAAATCAGAACCAACCTACACTCATCAATAAATGACAGTATAGGAATGCCATGTGGTCATTAAAAATGATTTTGTACATATACTTTATGGATGTCATAGACATGCATATTCAAAGTATATATTGTCATATATAATAACAATATGTATTATTTATATAAAAAAGCATATTATAGAATCATTTTATCTCCATTTTATAAATAATTTATTATATCATGCAATATGTAAAATCTTGAAAGAATATACAGCTCTGGCTGTTGGGATTGTGATTTCTGATTTTTCCTTTCTTTTTTGCTTATCTATATTTCCCATAGTTAGTTATAGTATGTATCAAAATATTTGATTAATAAAGTTTAAAAACAAGGGGAAAAAGTGTGCTCTTCAAATGATCCCTGTTAGACGTTGAAATTCCTTTCCACCCTGAATACTAATTCTTGGACTACTTAGTTTATTGATCCCCTAATTGCATGGGCCCAGATGTGCACACAATAATCCAGATGCTGTCTCCTCAGGACATGGAGCCCAGTGGGGCCTTTTCCTGTACCAGTGGAGCCCTTCTCTTTTTGCACATCTAACTTCCTCCAGGTCGTCTTCACCAGCTCCTTAGATGGCCCTGCTCCCCTATCTCCTCAACTCTGGGATTATGTCTCATTTGACTGGGCCCCTTTCCTCCACCATTCTGGTTCCCTTCCCTTTGTGGTAGAACTCAGTTGGGGAGGGATGGGGACTCCCGAGTCATTGCCAAAGACAGTGGCCAGTTAGGAAGCTTTATTCGTTTGTGTTATGATAACTACTGTCAGCTTCCCACTGCCTGTTCTGTTTCTAGATGTTGAGATCTTGCTAATACATTTCTTTCCAGTTTAAATCTGTTATGTGAAACTAGGCTCAAGCTCCAATTATTTTACAAGAGGTTCAGTAGTTTAATAAATTATTCAGGGTTACAGGTCACATTGCTCTAACCAAATAGACTGATCTGGTTATGTGAGATGATGGTCATCAGACCACGGGGGCACATTACTCTCCCTTTATAGACATTTTATTTTATTTTTTCTATAAAAAACAAAGCCATGCCAACAACTCCTACATTAATTAAAGACAAACAGATGTCAGGGGAGTTCCCTTCTCCACTGTGACTCACGATAAGCACTTTGACTCTACACTCCACTGGGGTGCTCCTGCAGGGATGGGCAAGGGTGAGGTTCCTGGGCCAGGCCAGGAGACATCACCTCCCTGGATTTGAGATGCAGTCCCACTCCCTTTCAGGCTTCATCTCTGCAGGTTAAGACTACTTCCCCTGGAATGCAGGCTGCTGGGTGGGGGTGGGGGTGCTGTGCGTAGGTGGAAGTCTTCCAGCTTCCAGAGCAGAAAGAGCTATTCACAAAGGAAGCCATAGGGACCCTCCCTTCTGCATTTCTGTTAGACAAATGCATCCACTTCTTTAGCCCTGGGGACACTCTAAGAAAGGTCCTGAGGGAATGTTGGTCTAGTCAAGACCACCTACTCTGCCACCAAGATTAGGTGTATAGGATGCTGTTACCAAATGTCTGTCCATGGCTGCCCCTGGCTTTGCCTTGTGGCCAGGAGGGGACAGCCCAAATGGCACCTCCAGGGTGGGGGTTCCTTCAGCCCTGCCATGTGGTGGGTGAGTACAGAGAGGTCACACTTTCTGGAACACAAACTTTGGCTGTGAATCGGACCCCTCGGCTCCAGGCCTGGTAACCCTGGGACTCTCAGTGGGAGGCGAGTCCTCATACACCACGAAGCAGCTTGTGGTGTGTGCCCTTATCTTGTGGACTCAAAGCTTACAAGCTCCTGACTACACATGGCCCAGGCCTCCAGGCTGCTGGGGTCATGCTGACCTTTAAAATTAAAAAAAAAATAAACCCTCAGACCCCATTCCACCTACTCAGGGAAGCCTGGAAACCTCCTTCCCAGTGTCCCTGGGGAGTCCTGTGCAACTTGTTTCTCCTGTTTCCTTCCCTCAGAGAATCGCCGACGCATCTGGAGCCCTGCCCGTGGCTGATTGCTTTACTAACGGCAGTGACACAGGCGTGGGCCGCTACCCCTTCCCCTTCATCCCACGCACCCTTCACAGAAGGTAACCTTTCACTGAAGATGGGGAAGGAGGAGGCAGGGGCTCTACTGTAGCAGAGCTCAGACCCTACATTCGGTTCCTTAAGAGAGAAAATTCACTTTCAGATACGTCTGGGAATTACTACAGAGAGGCTCACAGCAAAGGCCTATCATAGTATGTTTCTTAGAAAATATTCCAGATTTGAGAGAAAGGATGGACTTCCCCTACCAGGCAGATTAGTGTGGTCATTTGTGGTTTTAAATAGTTCAGGTTCTTTCCTTCTCCCCCAAACATAGATAGAAATTGCTGTGAGTGGTGATATCTCAGGACTGTGGTTGAAAACCCATTGGCTTGGGCAGTGTTTGACTCATAGATGTGATTTGCTTAGCTTGCAATGGGTGAAAAACAAACAAAACTCCAACATTTAAAAATCAGTGGATTTTATCTGAAAATTATTAAATTTACATCTTCTTTTTAAAAATTAGATTATCTGACAACATTGCGCCATGGCAGGGATTGACGAGAACTGGTTCAACTGCCTCCTCTAAGTAGATGCAGAGCATCTGGCATGCCTTGGCCCCCCGGGCACCAGGCAGCCCTCCCTTCACTGTCGGCTCGTGCATTTGCCTCTCTAGGCCTAGAAGATGAGAACAGTCTGGGAATCTATGGGCCTGCTTTAAAAATGTGGCCCTGACCATTGGGTTTTGGGACCAATGTGCAGTAGAAAGACAGTCAGCAGACCTCTAGCAGTTCATTCATATCTTTCTGTAAAGTGAGGGTAATGTCTGCTAAGTCAGCCATTGTTAAATTCTGCATTAAAATGCTCACAAAAAATGCTTTGAACTCTCAGAGGTGGCTGATAAAGTAAAAGTGATAGTTTTATACTCTTGGTACTTCAAACTCCATGAAACATCTGTATTATACGTTCTCTGCCTTTATATGTGAAATCAGATACTGTTTCAAGAAAGAAATTTCAGTGCTATGGAACTGACAAGATGAAAGAGTTGACAGTTCTCTCTGATTTGATGCCCAGACACATGTTGACTTTAATTCTTTGGGAGTCAAAGCCAAGCCTTGGGTGCAAGTTTGGCATTTCAGGGTGTCACCATTCCTTTCAGGCCCCTCGGGCCATGTCTGGCTAATTATCACTTTGGTGCATGGAGTGTTTGATAGTCAGGATTCTGAGTCATGTGCAAGACACAGAGACTGTGGGAGAGCGGTGGGGATGGGAAGATTGTAAGCTAGGGGGCCACAATGCCCAGGGGGTACTTTATGGTCAGAATGCCACAAAGCAGGCGCGTTTGGGCAAATTTGTAAGACTGGTTTATTTTTTTGTTCTTTCATCTATGGAACAAGGTGCTTCAGCTGTTCGTTCTGTTCTTGTCACTGTGAAACTGGTGGTTGCCTGATGGCATTTCAAGGTTCACCAAAGAGAAGGCCCTATGGAGAACTGAGGGATCAGGAGGCAGTGGGAAACCACCTCTCCTGCCCAGGTCCAGGAAAGCCACGCAAAACTGTTCTTATGCTCTTTGAAAGCTCGGCAGCTGCTACTCCAGAGCGACAGTTTGGGCCTATGCCATCTCAAATAGATGTTCCTTCCACTCAGGGCTTGTGTGTGGGTTTGGATTTCAGTTGCTTTCCAAGCTTCTGCATGACTCCCCTAATTCTTATGAAGGTGTATATTTGAATAAGCCAAGGATTTCATCCCCCATCCAAACTGGTGACTTGTTTCTAAACTTGTTTCCTGGCAGGTACTATTATGGTGTCAGAGCCCCCATACTGCTGGAAGCAGCGTAGGGACCTCCACCTTACAAAACCCTCTGCCCTGACGCCTGCGTGCACCTCCTTCCAGGCAGTTTCATGAACGGGAGCAGCCGGTGCCGCCCTTCAGGACCGAGTCATTGCCAAGGATAACATCTATTCCCTTAGCTCTGGGCCCCAGACCTGTTTATCTCCCACTCATTTTGACCCCCTGGGACTTGCCTGGATCGCTGGGCAGAAGACCTGCCCTAGATTAGGGTGTGGATTCTTTCATGCCCTCCTTTGTGATTAGGCGGCCTTGTTCTGAGTTCATGACCAGCCCGGCTCCCAGACCCACGCCCTGCAGCTGCTAATTGTCACCACATTTATTTTTCTTTCTAGTTCCTGATTTCCAAGTTGCCAAAGACAGGAGTCGCCTCCCTGTCCCCCAACCTTGAAAGGACTTTGAGGGCAGCGGGCTGGCTAACTTTCCAGTGAACTTGTCTGTAACAGTCCATAAGCAGTTGGGAATAGATGCAGGAAGTCAGGTCAGTACATAACCCCTAACAGTCAGCCCATTATACCACCAGTTTTCTTAACAGATAATATTAAAAATGCCGTTTCCATCATGGCCCAGCTCCTGCTGCCCCCGCTTTCTGAAAGGCCTCAGCTGACTAGGAGCACAACCCCGACCTGCCTCAGTGTCAAATGATGTATCCAAAATATGCCGCAGAGAAAGGGCTGGATGTGTTAGCTGCCTGACTAATGGGCTTCTGAAGCCAGTTATTTATTTTTTATATTAGAGCTTTGAGGTCCAACTACTCCCCATATGTAAACACAGGGTCGGGCTCCCTGCCCCTCCTGTACCCTAACATATCACACGAGCGTGAGCCCTGAGTCCTCCACGCCTGGTGCACAAGGCGGCTTGGGGAGGCAGAGGCCTGGTGGGGCTGAGAGGGAGCAGATGGCTCCCAACCTCCTTTGTCTCCACTTGGTTGCCACCTTTCCTTCTGCCCAGGGTGGGAAGTAGGATCGGAGGGTTTCGTTTCTTCCTGACTTGCCTTTTCTCACAGCTATGCTGCGTTTGGTGTCGCTCCTTGAGAGAGCTTTGAGATGAGGCTTTGGTTGCGCTCAGAGCCCTAAGCAACCTCTGAGACACATCTGGAGCCTTTTACTTTCTTTCTTTCTTTAAAAATAACACCACTTGCCCGGCCGGGCGTGGCTCAGCGGTTGAGCGTTGACCTAGGATCCAGGCGATCAGGGTTCGATTCCCGGTCAGGGCACATGCCCGGGTTGCGGGCTCGATCCCCAGTGGGGGGCCTGCAGGAGGCAGCCGATCAGTGACTCTCTCATTGATGTTTCTCTCTCTCTCCCTCTCCTTTCCTCTCTCTGAAATCAATAAAGATATATTAAAAACAAAAGAAAATAAAAAAAATAACACCACTCTTGCCCTGGCCAGCTTGGCTTAGTGGCTACAGCTTCGGCCCATGGACAGAAAGGTCGCGGGTTCGATTTCCAGTCAGGCCTGGTCAGGCCTCGTGCTGATGTGTCTCTCACGTCAATGTTTCTCTCCCCATCTTCTCTCCCCTCTACTCTCTCTTAAAAAAAAATCAGTGGACAGAAACACCGTGGGGTGAGGGTAAAGAATGCCACCGCTCGTGTTCCCCTGGGCGTTGCTGCCATCGCCTGTGAAGGGACCACTCTTGCTTCATTGGCTCATGCCCTTTGTCCCTGCTTCCTACCCACAGACGACGATTTTGACGTGTTTAACATGTGCTTGCTTTTTTGTTTCCTTGCAAAATACATGCTCTTGATTTGTACGCATGCAACTAAATTTTATGTAAGTGGTGCTGGCTGACTTCAGCCTTTCTGAGCTTCTCTCGCTCAGCACTGTGTCTTGAACGTCCGTCCATGATACGTGCACAGCCAGACTGTTTCTTCCAGCTGCCGCATGGCACTCCGCGCTCTGCATCCCGCACACTTTATCTATCCGCTCGTCCAGCGGTGGACGACCCAGCTGCCTCCAGCTCCTCAGCATGTCAGAGACGCTGCCAGGAACTTCCCTCCCCATGTTTACTTACGGGCACGTGGAGGAATTGGGGAACATGTCCAATAGCAGATGCATATACTTGTAGGTGCTTATTTAATACCAGTTTGGGGTGAAGTGAATGGAGAGACTTTATTCAGTACAAATGATTCAGTCCCGGTGGAGCATGGCCATGGAACAGCACGGCTGTGAGGCCGCCCTGGTGCCGCGACTCGGCTCCACTCCACCCTGCTGAGACAGCTCCAGCCTGTCCTAGGGAGGCCGCCAGGGAAACATGGTCTTTCTTGGAAAATGAAAGACACTCTCCAGTGTTGTAGCCTGTGTCTGAATTTTTCCTTCTTTTTTGAGGTTGAGTAATAATCCATTGTCTGTATAGAACACGTTCTGTTACCCTAACCAAGCCAGAGGGGAGCTGACCCCCTGGCCCCCGACGAGGCCGTTCCTATGCAGAGGAGGGCCCCAAGTCCTCACAGTTGGGCTGGTCCAGGTGGCCCTAGCCTTTGGTCCTTCTGGAGCCGCTCAGGTTGGTTGGTGGAGATGCTGAGGGGGATACAGCGTGTGCAGCTCTGACTGAACAGGGAAAATATCAGTCCTATTGGTTGAAACAGGACTCCAGGGACTCCTGGGCAGGGGCTCGGCTGGCAGGAACGCGGTGCCGCAGGGGCTTCAGCGCAGGTGACCGGAGTTCAGCGAGGGCTTCTTCCTGAAGCGTGGTTGTGCAGGAGGTCTCTGTTCAGCAATGGATGCTAGGCTTCGTTTTAAATTTGAGCCCAATTAGCCATCCGAAGCCCTTCTCAATACGTGCCTTCATTCTCAGGGTCAACACATTAAATTTAACTACAACTGCCCAATGGCTCTTCAGAATTGCTGCACCAGTCACATAACCTCAAGCAGTGGATTGTGTTTTTATATCACCACATTCCCTCTAACATTTGGTATTATCCGGCTTTCTGACTCATCCAGCCTGATATGTTTAACTTGAGATCTAATTATTGTTTTAATTTTCATTTTTCTCTGATTATTAATGATTTTAAGCATCTCTTCAAAGTGCTTGTTAGCTTTTAAGTTTTCTCATCTATAAGTCACTGTTCATATCCTTTGACTGTTTTTCCACTAGTTTGACAGTTTCTCCTAGTGATATGCAGAAACTCCTTACATAGTCTAGGAGTAGTCCCTTGTTGTCTTAGAATTTGTCTTAGAATCTTCTGTTCTATCATTTAGTAGCTTTGTTCATTGTTGCTTTGAACAGAAATCTTTTATTTCAATATAATAAAATTAATCCATTTTTTGGCTGCTTTATGGTGTTTTTTAAAATTTTATTTTAAAGGTCATGGCCAATGTTTTGAGGAAACAAAAAGAAATCTGGGAGGAAAGAGATAAAATGGACATTATCTGCAAGTGATATGATCATCTACCCAGAATAACCAAAGAAATCCACACACACTATTAAAATGAGTAATAGAATTCAGCCAGATTGCTGGACCTAAGACAAAATACAAAATCAATAGCAGCCGGCCAGTATGGCTCAGCAGTTGAGCACCGACCTAGGATCCAGGAGATCGTGGTTTGAATCCCAGTCAGGACCCATGCCCGAGTTGTGGGCTCGGTCCCCAGCAGGGACCTGCAGGAGGCGGCCGGTCCATGACTCTCTCATCACTGATGTCTCTCCCTCTCCCTCTCCCCTGTCTCCCTCCCCCGTCTCCCTCTCCCTCTCCCTTCCTCTCTCTGAAATCAATAAAGATATATTAAAAAAAAAAATCAATAGCACTCCTCTACCCCAGCAATAACCAGCTTGAAAATAAAACATAAAAACGAGAGGCGCTTTTCTATTTGGACAATGTATTTCATTAACATTCTGTGTCCTGTTTACTTAAGGGAATTGGTTCTGTACTGTGGGACATTACCAGGCACCCGGTGCCCAGGGCGAAAACTGCCCCCGAGAGCGCCGGGGCCGGGGCCAGTGAGACGGTGGCGCCCAGCCTGGAGACACTGGAGTGAAAGGTCTCCAAAGGGCCTCAGAGGTCGTAGATTCCGTTTCCGTGGTAAACTCCGCGAGGCGAGGAGAGGGGGCCTGTCTGTCTCACCTCTGTGTCTGTATCCCCAGCACCTGGTGTCTGCTGTCTGGGTGGGTCATCAATATTTATTGACAAATGAATGGTGTAGCTTATCTACCAAGGTCTTAGTGACCATTCATTTACAGCTTTTAATTTAGTCCCAGGAGAAAGCTTTCTGAGGGTAGAACTGATTTTGACAGAGAAGCAGGGATGCAACATATAATATTTACCATCTTCGGGAATAGGATATAAAATATCCTGAGGATAAAGACTTTCTATCTTAAGGATTCCAAGGATCTTCCATTCAGGGCAAACTTTTTATCATGGTTAAATATACATAATGTCAGAGTTACCGTGTTAAGCGCTTCTAAGCGTACAGCCCATTGGCAGTCAGTACAAGCACCTTGCTGCTCAGCCATCCCCCACCCATCCCCAGAACCTCTCCACCCCAAACGGAAACTCTGCCTATTGAGCCAAACTCCTCCTCCCTCCAGCCCCTGGTGCCCGGCACTCTAACGCCTGTCTCTGAATTTGACTGATCTAGAAAAACTCATATAAGTGGAATCATATACTATTTGTCCTTTTGTGACTGGCTTATTTCAGTTAACATAATATCTTCAAGATTCATTATCGTCACAGCCTGTGTCAGAATTTTTATGTTTTCTGAGGCTGAGTAATATTCTGTTGTTTGTACAGAACGCATTCTGTTACCCGATCCGTTCTTCGGTGGACATGGGGGTTGTTCCCAGCCCCTGTTCTAAGGCATGCTTGTTGTGTGCATAATCTGAGCTAGATGAGCCATGAGGATGCAAAAGTAAACATAATACATGACTTCAGAGCGAAGAGTTTCAGTAAATGTGACAAAAGAGAGTATACAGATGATCCCCACAGAAGGAAGCCGTGCCCCCGGTGGAGGGATATTATTGGAACTGGGCCTTCTGGAAGGATGGGTAGCCCGGCGGGCAGCCCGAGACACCGTGGTGCTCTGGACGAGAAGACAGTGTGTGCACAGGACAGCCAGGGACTGCTGCCCGGGGCGCGGTGACCCAAGGGTAAGTTGTCCGTTTAGAGTGGCCTGTGTGCTGGAGGCAAGGAGGGGGCGGCCGACCTGGAAAGCAGACTGGGGACAACAGCTGAAGGACTATTTCTTAAGACTGTAGGAAGTTGCTTACAACCTGACACAGATATATATTATTTTTTCTTTTTACATACAAGGAAGCTTAATTTACATACTAATTGGCACATTGTGTGTGTGTCTTTAACTGGATATGAATTGGCAATTTTCCTATATCCATGTAGAGAAAGTATCACTGTTGTTTTGGCTTCATAGGATTGCATTGTATGGATGTACCATAATTTATTTAACCAGTTTCCTATAGATGGACATTTAGGTTGTTTGCCGTTTTTGTTCTTACAAGCATTGTTAATGAACAACCTTGCACAGACATCATTTCACACGCATGCAAGTGTAACTTGAGGATAAATTCCCAACTGTATCCTTGGTGGGTCAGAGGGTGTATACATATGTAATTTTGATAGATGGTGCTGATTTGCCCTCCACAGGGGTTATACCAATTTATATTCCTACCAGCAGCACCTGACGCCTGTTTCTCCACAGCCTCACAACAAAGTGTTATCAAACTTTGGCATTTTTGCCAATATAAAAGGTGAAAATGGCACCTTGAGGTAGCTTTAATTTGGGGCTTTCTCCTTCAAGTAAAGCTGAATTTCTTTTATGTTTATCCACTTATGTTTCCTTTTCTGCGATCTCTTTTGACCTCTACTTTCAACGTGGTGATTGTCTTTTTCATATAAATTTCTAAAAAACCTTTATATGTTAGTCATATTGTGTTCAGCTTTTGTTATTTTTTAATCACAAATTGTTGTTGAGTTTAACATGCAGTTTTTTCTTCATGTCTGAGACGATTGTGGTTTTTCTCCTTACATCTAGTAATAGGATGACTTATTTAGTGTATTTCCTATTATCTCACCATTCTTATGTTTCCAAAATAAAACCTTTTTTTTTCCCACATTCAAATCACCTTAGGAGTTATTTTAATTTTTAAATTTGTTTCCAGTTACAGTGTATATTTAATATTTTGTATTAGTTTCAGGTATTCAGCATACTGGTTAGACAGTCATACTTTACAAAGTGTTCCCCTAATATTTCTAGTGGCCACTTGGTAGCATACATAGTTATTACAATATTATTGACTATATTTGCCTGCTGTGCTTTTACATCACCAAGACTAGTCTGTAACTACCCAAACCAAAACCAACGGACTCACAGATACAGAGAACAGGCTGATGGTTGCCGGAGGGGCGGGGGTTTGAGGGAGTGGGTAAAAAAAGGTGAAGGGATTAAAACACCCCACTTCTTACAGAGTATTATTATTACTATCATTATTTTTAATATACCTTTATTGATTTTAGAGAGAGGAAGGGAGAGGGAGAGAGAGACAGAAACATCAATGATGAGAGAGTCGTCGAACCATAATCTCCTGGGCCCGAGGCCGAGGCCCGGCCGGGCCAGTGTGTTATTTTTTAATGGTCTAATGGATGCTATTTGCTAATATTTCAATCTGAGTAATAAGTTGGGTACATTTTTTGTTGGTTTGCTTTTGCCCATTTCTACCAAGTTAAGGCATAATGTTATATGTATTTCAATAAAGATTTTGGGATTTTTTTTTTTACATGCCCTAGAAGAGTTTAAGCATTATTGAATCATCTGACTTTTTTAAAGACTTGGTAAAATTTCTCTAGGTCTGGACCTGCTTGAGTCCTTTTTTACCAAACACTTTTGGACAGCTTTCTATATTTTTCCCAACGGAAATTGGTCTGTTTACATTTGTCATCTCTATTTTTCACATTTTCTTCTTCCTTCCCTATGGTGAGGTTTGTTGGGCTGTCTATCTTACTGTTCTTCCCTGCTCCTAAAGAAACAACTTCTGGATTTATTTTTTAGTTCTGTGGGTTTCAAATCTTCTAATTTATTAATTTTTGCTTTCATCTTTATTAGATTTTTACCTTTCAGCTTTGTTTTATTTATATTTTTTTTAGTCAGATGCCTCATTCATTGGTTTTATTCTTCATTTTTTATTAACTTAGGTTTTTGGGTTTGACTTTTCTCTTGAGTGCTTTTTAGCTGTGTCCATAGGTTCTGATATATACTATTTTTTTTTTTAGAAATTCTTAAATTTGGGATTGTGTTTCCTCTTTAACCTAAGCATATGTCTAAGGGTAATTTTTGTTTATTGATTCTTAATATTCATGTGGAAAGGACTTTTTATTTTCTGATTTTGTTACTTACTTTTATTTTTATTACACTGTGATCAGAGAATGTTGTGTATACTTCGGGATTTTTGCCAATATAAAAATGGTTTGGGGGAATTTATCAGGGTTCCTTTGTGACCTAGAATGTGATCAATTATCTTGTTAATATTTTATGGGCATTTGAAAAGAAAATAAATGATCTATTGTTAAGGTATGTAATCTGTATGATTCGGTAGAGTCCGTCTTATTAATGATGTTATCTGTGGCTGCTGGATTCTAAGTTTTTGCCCCCTGGTCTGCAATGGGCTGAGCATGCTGGATCATCTCTTGCTACCAGGGTTACTGCTGTTTCTTCTTGAGTCTCCTGGAATTTTTGCTTCATTACTATTGCTGCTTTGTCATCTGATGCACAGATATTCAGACTCATTATTTCATCACTATGAATTTCTCCGTTTAGCATTAGAAATTGCCCTTCTATAGCTTAGCTGATGCTTTCATTCTGAATCCTGCCTTCTCAGATATTGAGAGTATGGCCTCTGCTTCCTTTTGTTTACATTTATCTGATCTGCCTTTGAATGACTATCCTTCTATTTTCAACTTTGCTGAACAACTTTGTCGTATGTCTCTCTCTCTCTCTTTATTATTATATCTTTATTGATTTCAGAGAAAGGAAGGGAGAGGGGGAGAGAGAGAGATAGAAACATCAATGATGAGAGAGTCATTGATCGGCTGCCTCCTGCACGCCTCCGACTGGGGATCCAGCCCACAACTTGGGCATGTGCCCTGACCGGGAATCGAACCACCATCCCCTGGATCCCAGGTCGACGCTCAACTGCTGAGCCGCGCCCGCTGCATTGTCTTATGTGTCTCTTAAGTACAGCTCGGACTGGCTTTGCTTTGTGGACCAACTCGAAAATCTTTCTGATAGATCAGTTGAGCCCATTTACATCAGACATGGCACATATTTGGTTCTACTTCTGAAATATTATTGTATATTAGACTTTTCATTGTTTCTTGAAGACCTCTACTGTGTGGTCTATTTTGTTTGCTTTGTTTCTCCTGATATTTGAAGAGGTTTATATGTTGCTGCAGTCGTAACTCCTACAATTATAACTTCACAGGACAGCTTTAGTTCTCACTTCTTTAGACCCTGTCTTCTTCATTCTCTGCCAGGATGAATGACACGATTAGCACATTTTTTTCCTTCCTTTCTCTACTTTTCTTTTCTACCACCCACGTTTAGTCTGTAACATCATGTTAGTATAGCTCAGTGCTTACCTGTGAGCATATCAGCTGATCACGGATTCATCATCTCTGAATGATATTCTGGAACACCAAGCGAGCACATAGGGGACAATTGTTTCTGCTCTGCGATCTTTCTCCAGAGATGTAATTGCTTCCCATTTTTTAAAAGCTGTGACAAAATGGATGGTCTTAGTGAGGGTTTTCCATTTTGTTAAGTTTTGCTACCTTTTTCCAATTTTTCCTTCTAGAATTTTTGGATAGAAGCCATGGCTGCTCCTTTTTGTTGCTCATAGTTGGGCTTGTTTGGTTTTCCTTTGTTGGGTATTAGCATAAGTTCCAGAGTGGGAATGGAGTGGCAGTGCACAGGGTTAAGGGGCAAGGAGGTTGTGGGGTGACCTTTCAGATTCACGAGCGAAGGTTTTCCACTTCTGTGGCCTCAGATTCAGACTGTGTCCCGCCGCTCCTCCTCTCTGACCCCCCAGGCTGAGCGGGCTCTGGGCAGAAACCTTGCCTGCTTTGTGTTCTGGACCCTTGTTGAAAACGGGGGGAGTTCTGTGCTTCAGGTTGGGTCTTTTTTGTTAAGAACTGTCTGCCTTTTTGTTGGTTTGCCCAGCTGTGCATCCCAAGTCCTCCGGCCTCTCACTGGGTTTCTCTTCACTCCCTCTTGTGTGGCTTCTGCCCAGCCACAGCAGTGGACGGCCTCACGCGTATTCTGGAGTCATCATTTCGCTTGTTTTCCGATTTCCAGGGAAACTCATAAGCTTGTTCTTCTGTCCCTCATTCTGCTTTTGTACTTTTTCAGGAGAAGGAGGAAAATTCTGACTTGTGAAGCCAACTTCAAACCTGAAGTCGAATGAGGCCTTGACTGAGCTGTTCGCTCGGTGTGAGTGGAAAGTGAGGGGAGATGTGGGGCCTGGGCTTCTCATTTATGCAAGTTTAAGGAATAGATGGTGACTTTGGTTTATCACATTGAGTTCTGCGGCCTCTGGGACACTCCGGTGGAGATGTTGAGTAGTTAGTCTTCTGCACAAATTTGGAGCTCAGGGAAAGGTGTAGGGAACGAGAGGCAAAGCTCGTTACGACTATTGCCGCTTCTGCTATTTATTGAGAGCTCGCTGTGTGTGCCAGGGAGTAGATAAATATTACCTCATGCAGTTCTAAGAAGAAGACTGCTCAGGGAAGTGAAGTCGTGCTGCTAGCAGGCGGCAGAGCTGACACTGACCCAGGCTTCTCTGATACTGAAGTCCATAAATGTGCTTGCGCCTGAGGTATGCAGTCACCACATTTCCTTGGTATCTGGTCTGAACTTGAAGATGAAGCAGCATATTCATTGCATTCCCTCCTGAGTCAGCAGGAGCAATACATCTTGGTGTCTCAGCTGAAAACTTGGGCATCATGGGCAGAACCTGGGCCAACCCCACCCACCAATTTAAGGCCCTAGTGCTGTGGGTGATGACATGAGCTTGTGGTTGATGCACTGGGCTGTCACCATACTGATTTAGGTGGCATAATGTGGACATAGTGCTCAGTTCTGTCTAAAATGGCCAATATTAATGCATGGCATTGTACCCACATGGATGCTGGGATCAACACAGGGTACCAGACACACACCAGCAACATAGAGATGTGGGTTTTGGATGTTTTTTTCTTCCCCTGTTAATTATATATATATATACACACACACACACACACATTTACGTACATATGTGTGTATATATATGTATGCATATGTGTATAGATAGATGGATAGATATGTAAATTGCTGTGAGCTAGACCCAACAGGAAATGGTAAATGTTAAAAGGAGGTGTCCAACTAAGGTGGCATTTGTCTTTGAAGTACAGTGACGCCGGGTAGACTGAATAGAAATGGACATTATAGAAAAGGCAATCATACATTGATTTTTAGAAGTCATGCTCTTCCACCATGCATGTATGTGCGGGTGTGTACTTGAAAAAAATTGGTCAGAGAGTAAAAATGTAAGAATACTTTTAAAATTCATGTCACTTAGATGTGTGAGAAATTACAGTAGATCAATTTGTACTCTGTTAATTGTGATTTTCAATATTTTATTTCCAAATGAAAGGGAGTATTGCCATTGCAGTGTCTAATATGTGCCACACTTTGGGATAGAGAATTACATTAAGTGACGTGATTAAGTGAGCTAAGAAACAAAAAATGCTGAGAACAGGGTCTGAAACATGGTAAATTTCATAAATGCATGCTATTTTTCTGAATGCAAACAAAATGATTAACATTACAGATGAAAAGGCTGTTTGGAGAACAGAATAACTTGCCCAGGGTTACACAGGAGTTAGGAGGAAGAACAGTGGGATCCCTATAGAGCTTTTATGTCTCCAAAGCCCAACATTAACTCTGTTTCTCCCCCAAAGTTACTCTGAAACATGCAATGAGCCTCAATGTGATCTATTTCTGTGATGAAATTCATAGAAGTGAATTTCAAGTTTTTTTCCTGAATAAAGAGCCAGTAATATAGACAGTCACAGTTAAAAAAAAAGTAGCCCAGAGTGGGCATTGGAGCATAATAAAGATAATTTTACTGACAGTTCTTATCAGACATGCATAGAGCATAGAGCAGACTTCACATGGCCATGTCTGCCCAGCAAAGCACCATCTACAGTTGCAGGGATTGTTACCGGCTGACCTGGCTTCTGTCAGAGGAGGGAGAATGCCAGGGGCTTGTGGAGCTGTATTTCATCCAGCACTTTCTTATAACGTTGTTTTTTGCCTTTCAGAACCCACCGTCAACCTTATTCCATCCGCATCATTCTGAGCACTGTCAGCCAGGGAGCTACATGCTTTCTTGTGATCTTTCCATGTTAACATGCACACACACATGCACACCAGTTGTGTTTTAAATTTGTTTTTCACACCTTTATAGGAAAGATCTCTCTTTTTTGTGAATTGCGAGAAGCTGATTCCCAAAGAACGAGAAAGGTCACACCTGTGTTTTCAGCCACCAAAGTGCTGTAACCATTTCCTAGTTCTCTCGTTCCTCATTTGGTTTGAAGGGTGCTAAGAGGAATTGGGGTCTCCCCGGCTCCTTCTCTTTGGCTGCTTTGGACGGGCAAAAACAACCAAAATCTCTAGTGATGATACATTTAAGGGCTATTCCCTATAGACTCTTTATATATTCAGGTGTAAGCTGCCTTTCCACCTCCATGTATTGTGTCCTGAAGCCGGAGGCTGGGCTCTCTGCATGGCGGTCGCAACATTAATGTTCATGCCAGTCACACGCAGAGGCTGAGGGAAGGTTCCGGAGCTGCAGCTGGGCAGGGCTGGTCACCCCACACCGTTCGCTCTCTCCCGGAGCCCGAGACTAAGCGGCGAGGATTGGAAATGTATCTGCCAAGATACTTTTGGTAGAAAATAAGAGAAAATCCAGCTCAAACTGGCTTAAACAATAAAGAGACTCTATTGACTCGCTTCATTGAAAAGCCTGGAGGCACATAGCCTTCGGTGAGGGTTGATCCAGGAACTCGTGAGTTTGTTTTGGTCTGGGCTCCTGGATTAGGTGCCTGTCACTTAATAAATTACCTTAAAAACTTAGCGGCTTACAACAACAAAAACTCCTTATTACTTCCCTGTTGCTGGGGGTTAGGGATCAGGAGCAGTTACCCGGGCAGTTCTGGCTCAGAATCTCTCATGGGGTTGTGCTGAAGATGCCACTTGATTCTGTAGTCGCCTGGAAGCCTGACTGGACCTGGAGGACATGCTTCTAAGGGGCGGGCGCACGTGGCGGGCACACTGGTGCTGCTCTTGCTGGCAGGGAGGCCTCCCTTGAGCTCACAGCGACCTCCTCACATCCTGGGCACCGGGAGCAGGTCGCGAATCCTGGCCCCTGCCCGGGGATGGGAATTAGGCGCCACTTTTTGAGGAGAGGCTGTCACTCCAGCAGCTCACCCAGCGTCCTGTGGCTCGAACACCCTGCTGGCAGCTCTCAGGCCTCTGGTGTCTCATTTGTATCCATGAGAGAAAAAATGCCCCACAGCTTCCATTTGGTTGGACACATGAGGTCCTGTGCCTTCCGCCTAAGAACATCCCCAAGGCTGGTGGATGAGGCTAATCTGATTAGTTTAGGGGCAGGTTAGCCCCAAGATCCCAGCCCCAAGAGCTGGGAAAGCATCACATGCCCTTGAAGCACATGGGTTACTTGGGGCAGGGGACAAGCCACACGTATGACCCCGGCTCTATTGCCAGGAAGGAGAGTGGGTGCTGGGGGCCAATCCGTGTGCATTTACACTCACCTCATTTGCCCTAGGGGTGGTCTAGTGGGCGGGCAGAGGTTATCCAGGGGTTCCTTAAAAGTGAGTTCTGTTGAGCAGCCTGTCATGGAGTTCATTTTACAGTTTCACACCATCTGGCGAAGGAAGCACAAAGTCCACAAAAGTAGTTGTGAGGAGGGAGTGCAGAGGAGCAGTCCTCTGACTTGTCATATTTCTTACATAGTGGCTGCTTTTATTTTAGGAAATGGCCTCAGGTGCCCTTGGTAACTGGGATGCTGGGCTCCTGAAGCTTACCATGGGAGCTTGGCAGGTGACCCCAACGAATGAACCTCTGAGTGACACACTGCCCTCCCACCAGCACCCATTTAGCGCCTCGACAGTCTGTTGTCTTTCCTTGGAACGTAAGAGCCCTGAAGAAAGGGATTGTGTTTGCTTTATTGAATCCTGACTGCCTAAAACAGTGTCTGGCACACAGTAGGTGTTCAGTAATCATTTGCTTAATATTTGTTATTATTCTCATTTATCAATATTATAAGTGAATGGATTTCCTGTATTTCCACTCTGGTTCAGTCCTCAGTTATGGCTTTTGTGCCCACTGGGCATGAACAAGGTCACGGGAGATGTGCTAGTCCAGGGGGAAGAGGTATGGACTAGAATGGCTCTGAAATGCAAGAAAAATAACTTAATTTTTTTTTGATCATTCGACTAAACTTTTAGTGCAAGCCCTCCTTTTGTCAGATCAATGAAATGATTTTAGCCAACTTGGGGCCTTCCCAGTCCTAATAGGCAAGGTGTCTTTGGGATAAAGGTGGCTGTGGTGCCCCACTGGTCATCTCTCCATCCAGTGCTGGGCCTCGGCGGTGCTCACTCCTCCCTACAGGGCGCCCCTGATCCCCTTCCTGGGGTTCAGCCCCAGGATGGCCTCTGCCAGGGCCTGCACGGGGACTTCCCAGCACGTGGCTCTCTCTGGAGCATTGTGTGTTCTCTCCGCAGGAAGCCTCACACGGATCCGCCACATGCTCGGTCTCATCTGTTCTTGCTGCCTCTGCTCCAGCGTGGACTTGAGACTTGGAAGTCCTAAGAGGATTATTCTTCTCTGTTCTCTCTCAGCACCTCTTCCCTGGCGCAGTGAGCCTCTGGAGCCGTGAATGGAAGGGAAGATCAAGGGGTAACAAGTACGAGAGGACAAAACATTAGTTACAGCATCAAAAATAATCCGGATTGGATTGCCAGGGGCCAGAGCCGCCGGAAACGGAGAGTTGTTGTTTGACGGGTAACGAGTCTCAGGTTTGCAAAATAAAGAGAGTTCTGGAGACCGTGGCAGGACAATGTGAGTGCACTTACCACCACCTAAAAATGGTTAGGACGTTAAATTTTATGTTTGTGTATTTTACCACAATTAAACGTGAAATAAAAAAGCAAAAATGAAGTAATTTACCTATAGGATTATGTCTTATTCTATACTGTCTAAAATTATTGAGTATAAAATCCTGGGCCAATACTTTCTTATTGACCAAAAAATAATTTTAAAAAGTGATCATGATGGGGAAATAGCAGTGTCCCCGTTCACACTGGGCTAACAAGCTGGCAGTAGCGCACTTGGAGAGGAGGCTGCTGGGGACAGGGCCTGGGAGGGGACGGCCGGGACTGGAGGGCAGCAGAGGCCTGGGGAGGACCAACGGGGCGGGAGGGTGAGAGGGTGTGCACTGCGGGCGCTCGAACGGGCCCTGATTAGGATTCAGAGTCCAAAGCAGCATGGAGACCCCTGAAAAGGTGTCTCCTGTCTGCGTTTAAGAAAACGGCCGCTGGAGAAGCGGCTCAGACGGGTGCAGGGAGCCGACCCCGGGCCGTCCTCCGGAGGCTGAATTCTAGGGGGCGGCAGCTGGGGCTGGCGGCTCCTCGCGGCAACCGTCCTGCGCACGGGGGCCAGTGGGAGCCGTTCTTGAAAACCCCAAGAATGCAGCCCATAGTACAGCCGCCTTTAGCTCCCCAACCGGGCCCTTTCTCTCATGGCCTCCAAGGCGCGTGTGCGTGTGCGCCGGGCACACTATTCACGACGTGCCTCGGGCTCATTAATGCTCAGTAATCTCTCCCTTTTCCAGTGTGTGTCCAGTGAGTCAATAACGCTATTTGCTAAAATGTCAGCTCAATGATAAAGACTTCTAGAATATGAAGTTTCATGTTCCTCCCACACCTGAGCCCCCAAAGAACCACACATGGTGACATCAGCCCTGGTTTTTCACTGTAGGATCTCTGTAAGGCAAATCTGTTTATTGTCCTCCACGGAGGGAAAACGCAGGTGGAATATTCCTTTGTGTTGAAGACAGACTGAGCGTGTGATGAGGTCAGTGGTAGGCTCGCCCAGACCTCCCGGCGGGACAGGGAGCCACCGACTGAGCCGAGCAGGCTGTGCTGGTACTGTTTGGGGAGGGGGGTGGTTAAGGGGCCCTGGACTGTCAGAGATACAGAGACCAGAGGACCCCTCCCTACGGGGATGCTGCGGAGACCAGCTGAGGGGAACAAGCCAGGAGCCTGACGAGAAGCACCGGAATCTGGAACATTTCTAACGAACACTGGATTTCCTTATCTACTCTCTCATAGCTCCTGATTAGTCGTTCAGAGCTTGGTGGAATTAACCATATATCACTTTAAATGTTTATTTTATGTCCAGCTTATTCTAACATTTTTATTCATCTTAATGAGAAGTAATTGGGCTTCCTATTGCAGTGTTTCATTTAAAAAAAGGGAATATTAATTAGGAATGAAAGCATGGTAAAATCCATAACTAGTTTTCCAGCATTTCTATCTGTCCCTGAAGCCACTGATTGGGTTTAAAATCATGCTCAGTGCTTTTGAACTACACCCTTTCTGGGCCTGGCACTGCCTTTATCGTAGGTCTTGATGTCTTCTGGGAATCCTGACATTAAAACACATCCTTGGTTCTCCCTTAAGCCAGTTTTATAGGGCAGGAAAAGAAAAGACAACATTTTGCAATGAAAGCACCTTCTCCCATCTGGCAAATGGCTTTCTGGACTCTATTGCGGCTCATTGTCTAAAAATAGGATGAAGACAAATTGTTATCATTTGCGAAAGCCCATGACAATAATGATAAATGAACAAATTTTTTTGCCCTCTGAAGTCATTGCTTAAGGCTTTCTCTGGGATCAACAATGTTAAACTGGTAAACTTTCCTCATCTGCATCAGCAGAAGGTTTACAAATGGCTTTGTAAACAATTTTAGCCAGAGCGTTAATCTCCCCTCCAGAATGAGGGCTGCGGGATAGATGATTGATTTGCAATTTAAAATGACACTGAAACTCCTGAAACAGATATGAAAGAAACTTTCAGTGAATAATGTTTTAGTTGACAAGAAAAGATAAGGCACATCTTTCATCTGATAGTGGGCTGTTTTTGATAAATATTGTTCATAATGGAGAATTTTGGAATCATTAATGTGTGGATAGAACATTACTACTTTTTGACTGGGACTTCAGAAACCAGTTTCTTTGGCAGAAGTTTTGTCACATGGAAAAAAGAAACTTGGGGAGACACCTGAAAAGCACCCATAAGTTTACTATTATTTGACCTGCATTCAAACTGATAAATGATGAGGGTGAACCTGGTTGTGATTGTGGGTTGGCATCACCCCCTCTCTTCAACCATTTCCCAAGTCGAGGACAGGACACTACTGCAAGCACATTTCCTTTTGGTGGCATGGCAGATCTGAAATAGAGGGACATGCCTGGAAAGTAAGCCTCTAATTCCCCGGGCCCTTTGCCCTTTGCTAAGGTGGTGCTCTGTGTGCGCCCCTGTGGGCTCACTGCGAGCCCAGCCCGCTGCTGTCTGGGCGGGGTCTGGAGTCTGCGTCATCGGCCTCAGAGTGTCCCTGAGGAACAGAGGAGCTGTGCTCCCTGCACACGCTGGTCACCAAGGCTGGACCCTAGAGAGGACTGTGTGTCCCGCCTGACCGTCAGCCCCACTTCTTTCCCCGGACCCTTTGTCTCCCCTCACCTATCACCTGTTCGTTCACTCTGCCCTATCCTGTACCCCTCTCATGTCGCGACAGTGGTTTTCCTCAACAAGAATGATGGTAGAGGGCTGGTGTGGCCCACACTGTGCCTACAGGCACACTGGGTGTGCCACAGAGTGGGCCTGGCCCTCACCCATGTGCCCAACTCCCGCTCTCCCTCGGCCACTCTGTGTTGGAGAGACACCCCTCTCGGCCACGCCTGAGCGGCCTGGGGGGACATCCCCCGCCGCAGCCACCACGACTGGCGGGTGGCCCCCCTCATCCAGCAAGGCCTGGCAATGGCTTCATCTTGTAGAGCATTTGGCACATCAGAGAGCTCCACAACATGATATGAGTAAAATAATAAAGATTATGACCCAAGGGTACCAGATAGCAATCCAAGCTATTTATTCCAGATTCTTCTGCCTGTCATAGATGTCTAGATTCAAGCCCTTGAGTTTGGGTCAGCCAAACATGATTTGCATCATTAAAACCACTCAACTGTACTTCGTTCTCTTTAGCATCCCATTAGTGGTCCGTCACGCGGAAGACCTACTATGTGCCAGGTACTCTTGTAGATGCTGGAAATACAAACATGAGGCAAACAGATGCAGCCCCTGTCCTCACAGAGCTGACTTTGTGTCCTGGTGATCTTGCTGAGGATCATCAAACGTCTTGGAACATTGTGCTGTGCATGTCACTTTTCTTCTACTTAATTATTTCTGTGAAGTAAATTTAAAGCATTTGTCAGGTGTTCAGAGTTTTCTCTGTTTGACTCCTGTCTACCGCATCAACCTTGTATCAGATTGCTATAGACTGAAGTTTATCTCTCTCTAAGGTTCATATGTCGAAATCTAATCCCCAGTGTGAATGTGTTAGGAGGCAGGGCCTTTGGGGGGTGCTTAGGTCATGGTGGAGCCCTCATGAATGGGATTCATGTCCTTGTAATAGGAACCTCCAAGAGTTCCCCTTCTACCGCGGGGGACACAGAAAAGGTAGCCATCTGCGAACTAGGAAGAAGGCCCTCACCAGGCACTGAATCTGCTGGCACCTTTCTCTTGGACTTCTGGCCTCCAGAACTGTGAAAGAGACATGTCTGTTGTTTATAAGCCACCCAGGCTATGGCATTTTATTTTAGTGACTCAAATGGCTGATTATACATCAAAGACACCAATATACAGAATATGTTGAGTCCCTTGGGCTCCATGGTGCCTTCAAACTGAACTTCACACGTACTTATCAAAGTGTAGCTGACACCAGGATTAGCATCACCTGGTTTGGGGGTGATTGTCTCCCCTTCCATCTGTATGACTGGGTAGGGGCTCAACCATCCTCCTCTGAAGATGTCAGTTTGACCCTCAGTTTACTAAAGAGCCCACGGCCTGGCCACAATCCAGTCTTCCCGCCACCCACCCTCACCACCTAATAAGTGGAAATCCTTGAAGGATACAGTTCTCATTTAACCAGTTCTCATGGGACCCTGTTGGCCCAGCCCCAGTACATGCCTATTACGGGCCCAGTATGCCTAGTACATGCTGTCAAGTGGTCCTCACCAGGGAGCTGCTCCGGGGAACGTGGGCAGTGTGTGGGCTGTGAGGTGAGGCCCTGCCCCAGCTGGCTCAGGGCGTCATGCCTAGTGATGGCTGTGAGGAATGTAGCTGGAGAGGTGGTTTTCCTCTCCCTCCCTTTTCTCCTGTCTTTCTCTCCCCACTCTTTTTTTTTTTTTTTTTGCATTTGTTGGTGTGGGAAGCACAATATGACTTTGCTTTGCCTGTGCCCCATGAAGGTGACATTACACAGATGTCTGGGAGCCCACAGAGGACCAGACCCTATGTCCCAGAGAATGAATCCTGGACATTACGGAGCAATGAGGTACTGACTGAGTGGGACCAGCGTGATCTCTTTGTGACCCCCAAGGAAACTGGGAGGGCAGTGCTGAATGAGGAGGGGCACCCTAAGTGTTTTTGGGGCTGTGTCTTTGCTAGGCTAGCCCATAGTCACCAGCAGAGTGACCTGGGTCAGAGAAGGGTCCAGACCTCACTTGTAGGAGGGCAGAGCTGCTCCCAGGACCAACTCAGATGCACGCCCTGGTTCAGAGCACCGAGAAGGTGTCCGCAGTGATAAAAGCCCGGCCCCTCCTCATTGAACAAGCCCCTCCTCCACCCGTCCGCAGGAACACAAGTGAGGGGCATAAGTTGCTTTGATAACCGTATTCATCCCCACCTTGTGTTTTGAAGTGTTCCAGCTTGCTTTAGTTTTATTAATGTGTTTCTTCTATCTTCCATCTGAATAGTGTTCTCTATGTAAAGTGACCAAATGTGATTAATGATGGATAGATTAAGATAGGACAGGGTGTTTGAAAAATGACTTAAGGACTGCATGTAAGTCACTGGCTAGAGTCCCAAAATGCAAATTCTGGTTAAGTTAGTGACTGGAAAATCATGATGGCCCAATGGCATGAGCCTCTTCATTATTTAGGATTGCTTTATGAACAATAAATAATTAGCATTTTATGTGAAAATGAGTTAATTATTTCTTAATTATTTCCATAGGCATTACAGTCCCAGAGTCAAAAGTTCCCATATAACTGACTCTCAGACATCCTTGCATGTCTGGCTGTCCAGCATCTGTAAGTCACCCCTTTAGTTTGCAAATGTGTGGAGTGGTCACACCCCATCGGAGGTTGGTACTGCAGTAAAACATCTGGAATAATCTAATTTGCAGGAGACTTTTTTCCCTGAGAAGAGTCTGCATCCTCCTGGATGGGGTTCTGGGAAAGGAAGTTGCTGGTACCCCTGGGCCTGCCTTGCCCTTGATCATCCGGGCAGCTCTGTGCTCTCACTCAGCCTTGCGGAATCGGAGAGCTTTATGAAAAATAAATTAATAATGCACACTAAATTACATCAGCAAGAGACACTTAGGTGTATATTGCAGTCTTCAAAGTTGATTAGATTCACGTTTTGTTCACGGGAGTGTGGCCCCTTCTGGTAAGTGCGTCGTGGGTCTTGAACCACCGCCAGCCAGCATAGTCCGTGTTCTGCCCGCTGCCCTATAGAGTCATGGGGGCTCCAGCCTGGGCTCCAGGCTGCCAGGTGCACTGGTCAGGCCAGCAGCCAGCGGAGCCCAAGGCTTAAGGTGACCTGACTGAGTGTTCAAGAAGGAAGGCCGAGGCTCTGTGGGCAGGGGACCATTAGCGTGGTTTGCAAAGGACTGCTTGTTGCTCAGTGTGCACTGAGAAAAAGTCACCATCCAAGATGGCTTTCTGTTTGGTTGGTTGGTTTGGCTTGGTTTGGTTAAACCACAGAGCAGAGAAACACAGCTGCATCGATTGTTACCCCTTCCTGCCTGCTCTTTGGCGTCCGCACATGAAACACGCTACTTCTGTGGCGGGAGGAGAGTGGGTATTTATCAGGGTTCAGAGCCAGTTCAGCCACACACTTGACAAATTATTTGTGGAATTGTTGTATTCATAGTCACTTAAATAAGAATCTGTCAACACGAAGGCTGAGCTTTGTTGCAGCGGGTCCCCTGGTTTTCCCTGCACACCCAGAGGATGATGGATTGGAAGTAATGCAAATTCACTACCATTTTATATGCCGGTGCCTTCCTCAGAGACAGGGAACATAGCTCAGGAGCATCGCGGAGGCTGGAGCTGCACAGGCCCGTTCCCGGGTGGAAGCCCTGCCTCCTCCGCCTCCCTTTTCTTCTTCGTTGTTTTTCTTTTCCTAATGGGACTTTGGAGCAGGGACACGGAATTCAGATTTTCCCTCACGTTTCATTCTGGAAGGTGTTCTCCCAGCAGGTGCACCTGCTGGCTTTTAGGCTACCTCATGCATGTGCTTAGCCATGCTCCGTAATTATAAAAAATTGATAAATATAATTATTTGGTTTTATGACAACTTAAAAGTTAATAACCCTTACGTAGCAGGATGTTAAGTCTTAGCTCCTGAAGAGGAAGCGGGAAAAGGGGACAGGGGGGCTGCGGAGCAGATGAATACAGGGGGGCAGTGGGGAGTGCTGGCTTTAGCCCGTCCTGTGGCCTGTGAGGTTCCACGCATTCTGGTGGTGGAGTTGTCTCGTCCCGTGAGAATGGCCGAGCTGGGCTCCCACTGTCCCTCTGAAATGCGAGGACAGTAGGCCTCTCCGTGCCTGCCTTCCCAGGACCCTAAGGCTGAGGGAGCGCTGCCCAGCTCTGGTCCGACCAGAGACGCCGGGGCAGGCGAAAGGAGCAGAGCCCATGAGCCCTCCTCTGCTGCTTGGACAGTCGTTCTTCTCACGCATGGCAGGGGCACCAGGCGCGGAGGTGTGTCTGAAGCTGTCTCTGTAAGGAGGTTTCTAAGAAGGGCCGCAGGAGCCTTTTGGTTCCAGGTCTCGCCTGACTGAATAAAGCAGCCCGGCAGGAGCTGGAGGCCAGGCCGGTCAGAATCCCACGCGAGTTGGGGCGTCTCCACGCCTCCTCTGAGCCTCAGCGGTCGGGGCCGATCCAGCCGCCCAGGAGGCCTTTGGAAATGTGACTCCTCCAATGCCCTCGATCCCAGACTCTAACTCAGGAATAGCAACCAGAGGCCAACCCTGCCAGCTGAGCTTGGAAAGGAGCATGAGTCTCTCTTCCATCCTCCTTCCATTAGGAGATTTGCAAAGAAAGCCTGTTGCCTAAAAACATTCTTTTAAGCCACAGTGGTGCGCATGGTAGAGCATCATTACATCTGTGGCCCCTGTTTTTAAAAAGCCGAAGAGAAGTAAGAAAAACTCTATGTAAAAACAAAATCCCATGTCATATAACATGTCCTCTCAATACCATTGAAAAATACATGTAATATTTTGAAATCACTGACTAATTATTTTTAATCACTCCATAATAATTTACGGCGACACTCACTCCTTTGGACGTGTTCCTGTTTTGATCTAAATGAATTCTTGAACACGCTGTCAAACCTCCTACTTTGGCAACTGATTTGGTTTTGCTGAATTTCATTCATGTGTCCATATCTCTTGCCAGTGAGGCTGTGGAACATATTTTGACAGCTTTGTCGCTAAGTGTGTTGCTACTTGTGTCTGGAACTGGTATCAGATTTCAGAGATTAATCTGTTTGTTTCCTCCATGCTCATGATGTCTACAGGGTGTCATTGGTTTGTCTGGAGGAGGAGGGGTGGGCTGGATGGCGTGGCCAGCGCCAGGTGCGGGGCATCTCACAGCACCTGCGCCCTGTGCCTGGGGGCTGGTCTTCCAGCGCCGGGTGCTGAGTGGACCAGCAGGTCCCTGGGAAGCCAGGATTTCCTCAGAGAGAGGCTGTAATTCACAAGAATGTGACATTGGACTGGGTGCGGCTGCCCCAAAAGGATTCTTGTTCAGAGAGCAGACTTTACATTAGAGTTTGGTGAATTACAAACTTCAGACAGAACCCTGACAGGACAAGAAGCTGTGCCTTATTTCTTTTTGCCATTCAACTTAGTCTCACTGTGCGCTCCTGTTCGTTGCTGGGCTTTCTCAGAATCTTCTAGAAGGGGGCTCTCATCATATGCCTTCTGGTCCAGCAACAGCAGATCACCTGGAAACTCATCGGTTATTTTTCAGTCCACCCATCTCTCCCCAGGTCTGTTGAATTGGAAACTGTGGGGGTGGACCCAGCAGCATGCGCTTTTATAAGCCCACCAGGTGGTTCTGACCGAGGTGTGAAGTCACTCTTCCAGTTCCCGCACATTGTCTCATCACATTTCAAGTGTTTTCTGATCATGGATTCCTGCAGCCTCATTTATGCCATTTGTTGCCTGTCTTTGTTCACTAATAACTTTATTGAATCAATGCTTTATGACAAAGAGGCCTTGCTGTCAGGCACGGACGTTTGCACGCTGGCCACTGTGCCAGCCACGGACACATGCCTGCTGTGCCTCAAGGAACTGACAGGTCAATGGAGCAGAGGCCACAGTACCGGCCGTGGCAGTCCTGTGGCCTACGTGCAGAGTGACAGGCACCTTGACTATGTGACAGGATGGGGCAGGAGGAAGTAGTGTGTGGGTTGAGAGCGTCAGGTCTGGTCTCTGGACAGAGGGGCCGGCATGTGCGGTTGTGGAGCATCATTCCTGGGACAGTGTGTGGATTGTGTGGCTGATGGAAGAGTGAAGGAGGTGAGAATGGAGTAGGAGAAAGGGTCTAGAGCTTACGGGCCAGGATCAGGAGTTAGGGGGCCATTGAAGATTTTAAGCAGAGGTCACAAAAACAGATTTATGCCTGAGGACCTGCCCTGGGGGCTACGGCATGAATGACTTGGAAGGAGCACAGCTGGGGGCAAGGGAATGGGCCAGAGGTTGCCAGTGATCCATCTGTTTAATCAACAGATACCCACCAAGCTCCCAGAGAGGAAACACAGCCTGTGGATGCAGAAGCCAGGCCCTGGGATCAGATGGAACAGACCTAGTTTTCAGTCCCAGCTCTGGGATTTTCCAGCTGTGGGATCTTGGGCACAGTCCTCTGACCCTCATTCTCCTCATGTGTAAATGACAATAATAATGATATTCACCCCAGAGAATCGTCATGTGAGATTATGCACATAAAACGTTTCCACACGTGACAGGACCCAAGTGTTCAATATAAAGAACCGCACTACTATTGTGCGGCAGGCATGTTACTGGATGTGGTCACTTGCGTGCGTGGAGGGTGCCTGTGGACGAGAGACAGCGTGGACGGCCTCGGGGGCAGGGGATGAGAGAGGACTAACTCAGTGAGTGCTGTGGGCATTTGTAGTGCACAGGGAGAAGCTGGGCGTGTCTCCTGGGCTTGTAGTTTGAGTAGGTAGGGTTGACCCCCTCCTGGCTGCGGGAACGAGGGGGAGGGGGGAAGGCCTGGGGATGGGAAGCAGTAAGCTGTGCTGCTACTGATCATGAGCTGTATCTGTTCTTGTGGGTCTTGCAGGTGCAAGTATCTGTCAGAAGTCAGATTCCTAGTATGGAGCATAGAGATTTGGGGTACTGGGCTCATGTTGGCACAACCCCGGCAGCATTCAAGGCCCTTGCAGAGGAGAGAAGGTGGCATTCTTTCAGGCTTTACCCAGGGATTCCCAGCAGAGTGCCCCTCTTGCTCTGAGACCTTGTCTCACTCCGGCTTAACTGCTCTTGGTTATACACATGGCGTCTTGTATCTGGGAGCAACTCTATGTCCCCAGGGAGTTGCCTTGTGTGGTTCCCCCACTGAGATGTTTTTTGCTCCCCCCATGCCTTGCTGAACCCCAGAATCTCAGGGCCAGAGGAGAAGGGACCTTGAGGCACATTTAAATCTCTCTGCAACCTCCCAAATGATGTTTTGTTGCTACTAAGACTGAAAGGGAACTAAAAGGGATGATCAGGAAGGTAGTTGTAGGACCCAAGTCTAAAACCATTTTTTGAGCACTTCCTACGTTCCTAACTATCTTTGTCTCTCTCCCTGTCAGAGCACTGCCTTAGGTGGAGACTTCAGCATTCCAGAAGACCCTCTTCATCATCACGATCTTGGGAGAGAGGAATATCCATAGCTCATTGCCCGGGGAGCAGGACCCTGAGGAATGAGACACACTAGAGCCATGTTTACAGAGGGTGGAGGGAGTTATGGAGAGTGAGGTGCTCAGTGGCTTGACTAAGGAAGCGGAGAGTGATGCTGAGAGTCCAGAACAGGATCTTTGTGTCAGCCACGGATGGAGAAGTGTTGGGGGGGAGGTGCTGCAGGAAAACCTCACTACTGTTACTGGTTTGTCAAGTCAACCCAAAGGGGGTAGCTTTGACTCAATTCCATAAAAAAGGGACCAGATATTCCTCTTCCTCAAGGGAAACCTGGACACCAGGGGTTGATGTGCAGTTTCTAAGTTTTTCAAGATTGGAAAAGAATTCTTTAAAAAACAATGCTGTGGAGCCTAATAGAACATAACCAGGGAGCGGGGCATGACATTTAATGCTGCTGGTGCGTGGTATCTGAGACACAGGGGAGGCAGACACTCCATAAAAAAACTTATTTCATTGAAAAACAGTTGAATTCTGTACCTCCTCTGACTTGGGTGCCCCAGGGTGGGTGGCTGGAGGCAGACAGGCTCCTAGGAGACAGGTGTGGCTTTGTTCTCTCATCTCTCTAGGCAGCCTCCCTTCTGATTTCCTGTTGGGGTGGGATGGGTGTGGGTGTGAGAGCTTTAATTGCCAGCCCCAGGCCCCTGGAGGTCACTGTAGCTCAGAGTCATTAAGGCTGAACTCCTGACTAAGGATGGGCACAGGCCAGGAGGGCAGGGATGGCTCGACCTCAGGCCAGCTACACAGGGAGAGGGGCCCGGCGCTCTTGCTGACGTCTGTGAACACTGCCACGGGGTTGCACCTCCCTGTTCACGGTGTGTTGCCTGTTTGTGGGTCTTCAGATGGTGTTCCCTTTGCCAGGGTGCAGAGACCACTTACGTGTTATATAAAATGTAATCATGTTGTTGGCTTCCCCCTGGTTTCCTGTTGATTGACTTTTACAGCTTGCAAACATTATGCTGAATTGGTAAATTGCAATAAATTTAATCAAGAATTATTTTATTCAGCCTACTAATGAGGGATAATAGCACATGTATCAATTGGGCCTGTCAATTTCTGTGGAAATGGATTTACAAAGGGGTAGGAAGCAAAGAATATCATTGTATCAATTCACTTCATTATTTTTAATTTGCTGTGAATATTGAGTGTTTCTAACATAAAATCATTCCTCAATTAAAATAAAACAGCTGCACTGCTCTCGGCCCCTCATCCCTTGTTTTTGCTTACAGATTAGCAGTTGTCATTGGTTTCCGTCTGTTGTCATCTCATTAATTTGCACCCATAAATGGGTAAAAAAGTATTCTCAACTGTCAGTGAAAGACGTAACAGAGCAAAGTGGTTTTCTAGTATTTTAGGGAAACAGCAGGGTTTCTGCAGCAACAGAGGCGGAGCGTGTGGGGCGGAGCGTGGAAGAGCCGGGCCTGCCCTGCTCAGTTGGACTCTCGGTAATTCTCCAAGAAATTACCTGGCCTTGTTTAGGACTTTTTACTATATGTCCTGTGATTAATTATTTGCAAAAATGGCCATGAGTATTGCCTTCTCTGTGTCTCTGCAATGTGACTTTGCCACTTTCCATCAAGAAGTGAAGTCTTGCCCTGGCCGGTTTGGCTCAGTGGTTAGAGTGTCGGCCTGTGGACTGAAGGGTCACGGGTTCGATTCTAGTCAAGGGCGAGCACCTCGGTTGCAGGCTCCATCCCTGGCCCCCGTCGGGCTCCCTGGGGGAGGCAGCCAATCTATGTGTCCCTCTCACATTGATGTCTCTCTCTCTCCTGTTCCCTTTCACTCTCTCTGAAAAGCAATGTAAAAAATACCCTCTGGTGAGGGTTAAAAAAAACAAAAAAGAAGTGAAGTCTCTCCACCTCATGAATCCGAGCTGGTCATATGACTTACTGTGGTTAGAGAATGCAGCAAAAGCAAAAAAACCAAACCAAACCAAACAGTGTGCATGTCTGGCTTAGGCCTCAAGAGGCTGTGCTTACCTCTGCTCTGCTATTTCTTTTAGACCCTGTGACCCTCATGTCACCAGGCTCCAGCCAGCCCACTGGAGGGTAGCACATCCTCCCGCTGCATCGTCTTAGACCAGCCAGCCTCCTGGTGACCACAGCTGACTGCAGACGCAAGGATGAGACTAGCGGCGTCCAGGAGAACTGCCCAACTCAGCCCGGCACACATTCTGACTCACAGAGTACTGAGCTAGGCAGTTTCTGAAGCCACAACATTTGAAGGTAGCTTGGTACGAGGCCAAAACTAACTGATACATATCCACAATTTCCGAGTGACCTGGAGCTGCAAATGGATGTTGCAGGCTTAGCAAAAGATGCCCAGAGTCGAGGCAGGAGAGAGAATGCAGGCATGCGCGGGGAGCCCAGGCTGCTGCACTCTCAGAGCAGGCGTTTGAGCAGCATTTGCACGCACACACCCGGGGCCTGGGGCAGGGGCCTCCGGGACTCCCGCCCGGCCCTCTTGCACTGCCAGGCCCTTCACTGCCACCTTGTCTCCAGGGCCTCTCGCGGTCTCCAGGTGCTGGGTCAAGTGCTAGTTCAAGATACTTTCAGAAAGTTCTGGAGACTTTCAGAGCAGAGAGGTGCAGAAAAGGAGCTGTGGGCCCTGACCATGGTGAGGTTCTGGGTGGGCCCAGCAGGCACAGGATCTAGAGACACTAAGTAGATCATACGAAGGACTCCTCAAACCTAGGATATGCTGGCCATTTACTGGGTACTCTGTGCTGAGCTCTTTGCAAACATCGAAATCACTGGTGGACAGCAGAGATATAAGCTACCAACCTCATCTCACAAAGCAGTAAACTATGGCCAAAAGAGGTTAAATGATTTGTTCTGTTCAAGGCCACACAACAGCTGAGAGGGGAAGCTGGGACAAGACTGACAACACAGTTCATGACTCTCCAATACTCCATGGCTATAAAAGGCTGTCTGAGGTGTGTAACTCAGTCTTCCATCTTCAGTCATTAACACTTTAGTGTAAATTAACGCCTTATTCCTCAGGAACTGCTGCCTGAGAACATGACACTAAAGGAAAGCTCTGGGAGATAGAACTGCTCTCTGCATCTATGAATTGGGGATGCACCTTAATGTGAGCGGTTCCCTCAGGCCTGTAGTACAGGCAACCACCCAAGCCACAGGACCAAGAGAATGGAGAGTTATTTACCCGAGGACCACATGTGCTGTGTGACAAAGAAAGGCGAAAATGAGTGCCTGACAGCCCAGGCAGCACATGTGATCTCACCCTTGCCCCCACCCTCAGCAGGTTTAGAGAAGTCTTCTGCAAAGCTGCCCAGGCAGGAGTCCTTGGGCTGCCTTTTGTCCACACTCTTGGAGGCTCCTGAGGATCTCCCGCCAAGACCCTTATGAGCGTCAGTGCACGGCTGTCCTGTGGGTTCCCTCCAGAGTGCTTGGAGCGCTTCCTTCCTCCAGGAGTGCTGCACGTGGAGGCAAACCAACAGCAGCTGACTTGTGTTTATAGATACTTTTTGCTTTGATGCACCTGGGTGCCTTATAAATCTGTCATAATTCTACAATTAACGCTTCTACCTTTGGATTAAGCAGCAGCTGTTTGTGTGGGATGGCCTTGCTGGGCAGGGCCCTCCCCACGGACACTGCCCAGTCATACATGTCTACTTGTGTGTGTTAAAGATGTTAACTCGTAAAAAGTGAATATTTAAAACATGCTATAATTTATAAACCATTTCTTCCCTTTTTGGCTATATGCAAAGTCTAAAACACGAGGAGTGTCTTGGTGAGGGGTTAAATGGGTGACACACCCTCTGGGCCTTTACTGTGTCATCACACGTGGCTTAGTATTTCCTTGCCAGATTCTCAGGCTGTTGCATGGAGGAACTGCGGCACGGACAGGAAGGAATTTGAGGGTATAAAGTGCTCGGCTCCAGCGTGGAGCTCTGGTTCCCACCATCAGCTCCTCCCCTGGCGCCTGCCATCTGTACAACCAGGAGGTCCCCGTGGAAGGAATGTGCGGAGCCCCAGCACAGGGCTTGGGCACACTAAGCAAATGGTGATGGCTGTTACGGCCAAGGTTCCTTCCTGTGTTGACCTTCTGTGCCCCCAGGTTCTCCTGGCCAACCCCAAGTGGTGCAGATTGTCAGTGGATTTGGGCAGTGGTGGCAGGGCCTCCTGTCCCTTGGATTGTCCAGCAGGCTCTGTTGCTCCAGCATCCCCAGTGCACAATTTTTCCAGCTTACCCAGAGCTGCCCTCTGCTTGCTGTGGAGCATCAAATGAGATCATAGCCCATGTTGTCATGGATGCTGGTATTTTATATTTCCATTTATTTCCACATGTGAATATTGGTGTTGGCTCGACCGTCATGCTTAGAGGGAGGTGAAAGGTTTTATGTGAGTAAGAGTTGATCAATATCTGAACCAGTCACCTCCTGTCTGCCTCTGGGAGTCTTGTCTCCATCGGTGACTAGGAAGAAGATAGATGCCCCTAGGGCGGCAAGAAATGCACCTGCCTCAGACCCCTTCAGAGCAGGTGGGGAGTTATCAACTTTAAAACAAACCCCTTCATTTTGGGGACATGCAGCCTTTTGTCAGGTTGGAAAAGGTTAGAAACATTTTAGAAATGAGGGTGAAAACAGTGGGCTGAACTCACATGATGTCAGTCCTCTGGATAAAACCTTAGAATTCAGTAAAATAGATCCATTCGAGGGTTAGGTGATATTCATCAACTGCTTGAGTATTTCAATCCTTCCTCTCCAAGGACATCTGATTTTTTAAAAAAAGACTTTTTATTGATTTTTAGAGAGAGAAGAAGGAGGAGGGGGAGAGAGAAACATCGATGTGAGAGCAAAACATTGATCAGCTCCCTCCTGCATGCCCCCACCATGGATTGAGACCGCAACCCAGGCATTGTGCCCTGACTGGGAATCAAACCAGCAATCTTTGGTGCAGGGGACAGGGCCAAACCAGCTGAGCCACACTGGCTAGGGCAAGGACATCCAGCTTGGGTTTGGTATCTCTTGTGCTCAAGTGGGAGGTGAGAAACAGAGAGTGCAGACTTGGGACATAGCCAGTCCTGGTAATTTAGGAACTGAGACTCGACTCTTCACAGATCTATGGGCTCTTAATATTACGGAAGAAGCTTTGTGTCCCAGACAAATGAGAAACGAGCACTCCCTCCTAATGGTGGGTAATAAGTCAGCATCACGCTCTGAAGATCTTGGGGCCAGCCCCCTGCCAGTCTCCCTTAAAACGGTTGACATGCGAATATTTTACCCTCTGCCCCTCCTTCTCTAGCACATGTTAATAAAAGTTCTGTATAAAACAGAGCGATAAAGGAGATTAATACTTTTATTTCTCACACGTGCTGAACTCTTTTCATCTTGAATTACCCAGTCGGAGTGTCTACACCACGTGAGTTAATTAACTTCATCATTGTCAACTCTCCAATTCATCTAAATCGTCATAGGCAAGACCTCTGCTTCCTAAATGGAAAACCTTCTATATAAACAAATGCAGAGGCATCCGCTGTCTGGAGGGCTCAGTGGGTGTGTGCTGGTGCAGCCTCTCTCCTGGAATTCTTTTTAATATAGACCCACAAAGGAAATCGCTCGCATTTCCCTGGCAAATCTGGATCTTGAAGGTCTGAGTCTGGGCATTTAGTTTGGTGATACTGTATCTGAATTAGAAATGTCTCTTTCTAAGAGGCAGAGAAATTAACAGAAATGATTTCTGGATCTGTTAGCTGCAATGGAATGGATGTTGCTTGGGTCTAGCATGGTATGTGTGTGTCCTCATTTTAATTGCCATGTCATCATTCTCTTTCTTCATTTTGGACATTTCTAAGCCCTTATTGAAAGTCCTCCTTCAAGGTGAGGAGATAGCGTTGGGCACCTGGTGAGATAAGGGTGAATTTCGAAACCTTGGAGCTCTGATTCTCACCTGTGCTCAGGCTTGGAAGGATGTGACACACTGTAGAAGACTGTCACAGGTTAGCCATGTCCTTGGAAGGTAATATGGCGTCTGCACCTGGTAGAACCAGAACTGAGTTCCTCAGGTGACTCTCAAAAAGGGAAGCCCTGAGTCACCACATTTCATAGCATTTGGACCAGAACAGGCTCAGAGAGGTTTCTTGAAGGGTAGACTACCTCCCTCTGAGGGGATGGTGTATCTTGCACTGGGAATTGCTGGCCATGGGTGGCCTTGTTCATCCTGACCCCTGGCAAGGGGCTGCAGGGCTGCCTAAGCTATGGTCCCAGATGATGTTTCCTTTATCATTACTGGGAACACCAGCCGCATTCAAGAGCTACCTTTCATTGAGCAGCTACTATGCACCCGGTGCTCTGATGGCTGCTCTACAGAGGAATTTACAAACCCTAGGAGGTTGGTACTTTAGCAACTCCTATTTTTATAGAGGGGGAAATAGGCTCAGAGAATCTGAGCAACTTTCTCTAGGTCTCACAGCAACAGATGGGAATGGCCAAGGAATCAGCAGCTAGTCTTAGAAGCCCCAGGCTGTCGTGGGAAGTGTTCAGCTAGGCAGCCGGGCTTTCCAGCATGTCCTGGTTAACTGGAACAGTGGAAAGAGCAATCAGATAATCATAACCATAAGTTTGCAGTTGTTTTTGGTGATATTTACATGCAAATTTTGTTTACTTGTGTAAACTTGCTTTGCTTTTCAGCAGAGGATGGTGTCCTTGCTTAGGCAGCCTTATAAGAATGTGCTTGACTCAGTTTACATTGAGGGTTTTTTGTCTGGGCTGACGGTGGATGCTGGGGACCAGGACAAGAAGATCCTTAGGACAGGGGGCAGTTCCTCTTCCCACCCCATCCCCTGAGGCTGCAGAGAGAAGCCCAAGGCAGTTTCATGAGGCACACTGAGGTACTGGGAGCACAAATAGCATGGACCCTCCCAGCCATGACCCCACTGGGCAAGAGAGTCTGTTTCCCCCAGAGCTCTGACCCTGAGGGCATTGCAGAGGTGTGGGCAGGGGCTTCACAGGGTTGGCTTCCAAAGTTTCATCTGCTTGTGAGCTCCTTTGAGACCCGCCAGGGGACACCCAAAGATACTAGGGGGGCTTCCATGCCTGGAGCCCTGGGTGAACAGATTGGGGCCAGTGTCAGCCAAGCTCTGGTTGTCCTCTCATAAGCAACACTGGAGCCCTGTTCAGGGCAGGCCTGGGAACGCCACACTGCAGGGACAAAGGTGGCCTCTCCCGCCCAGCCTCGCTGTGGTGTGACTGGCAGGCCCAGTCGTGTGTATTTAAAGTGCGCAGCGGGACGCTTCGGCACCACGCGCCTGCCGTGGAACCATGACCGCGGTCAAGTTGACTAGGAAATCTGTCACCTCACACACTTCTTTTGGTGGTAACAACACCTAAGAACTACTCGCAAGCAAATTTTGATACAGTGCAGTGAGCTGTTCCCTAGAAGTCACGCAACTCGTGCCTGAAGCTTGTGCCCTTTGACCGGCGTCTCCCCGTTTCTCCGGCGTCTCCCCGTTTCTCCGGCGTCCCCCCGTTTCTCCGGCCCCGTGCTGGGCAGCCGCCGTTCTACTTTGTTTCTATGAGTTCAACGTCCTTTCTTCTAGATTCCACATGTAAGTGGTCCCATGAAGTATTTGTCTCTTGTTTCACTGAGCACAATGCTCTCCAGGTGCGTCCACATTGTTGCAAATGGCAGGATTCCCTTTTTGTGGCTGAAGATCCCCTGTTGTATCTGTGATGCCGCGTTTCCTTTGTTCACTCATCTGCCGACGGATCCTTAGGTTGTGTTCTTACCTTGACTATTGCAAATAATGCTGCAGTGAGCATCGGGGCGCAGATACCCTTTGCGGTCAAGTGTGGCCTTGAAGATGGCATGAGGGGGGTGTGGGCTGCTGCCAGGCAGAGCCCCGGAAGGAAGACAGTGTGCAGCGGCCGCTGCTGGAATCCTGTCTGCCCTTTAGGGGTCACCTTGGGCAAGTTACCTAAACTCTCCGTGCCTCGGGTTCCTGGGCATAGTGCTGACACTTGCCGGGCAGGGGTGTTATTGGGGTGAATTACATGGACATGGGGAAAGCCTGCCACGAACACTGGGTGTGCTGCCCACTTTTATTACTATTTTTATTATAAAGAAAGAACAAAATCCTAAGTGGGGAGGCTCACAAGGATGTGCCAAAGCACAGGGCCCGCACACACTCACGCATCAGAGAGGACGACTCTCTCATCTAATTAAGGTCATGTACCCGTAATGGTGAAAAAATTTTGTCTGTGAGCCCAGTCAGCTCCATGGTCATCTGACAGAGTTTTATCACCATCAGTGACAGACTTAAAATATCTGTATCAGTAGAAATTATAGAGCAAATAGTAGCTTTGTAAAATAATTACTTATCTAAAATACTTTAATAGCTAAACAATCTTTATTACTTTATAAATTTGTTTTAAAAGGTAATTATTTCTGAGTTTTAATGATTTAGTCAATTTGTTTACCATTGCTTTATAAATATATAGCACTTCTTTTGTTAATAAATGAAAGTTATTTTCATTCTGATTTATGTTGCCTTTTACACACTTCTTTCATATAAGATTCTTCTGCCCAAATCTCGGGGTCCTTCTTTTTTCCACTGATGCTGGCAGCTGAGGGGTCATCAAAAAGTCCAGTGAAAGAATTCATTCTATCTGTGCTCTGCCTGCCTCTCAACCTCCACAATTACAGCCTGGTGAGAGGCAAGTAATAAAGGAGTGGGGTGTGGATGGCAGGAGGGTTCTGTGTCTCTGGCAAGTCTCCTCTGTGTGGCTTTTGGGGGCCAAATTGGTCTGGCCAAAAGAGAATGTGAACATTTTATCTCTTCTCTGTAAATGCTGGTGCTTGGCTGCATCTCTATAATTAAGAATTGTTCAGATTCGTCATGAAGTTAGTGCTGAAAGGTCCACACGAAACTGGCTTTGTGAAAGGAATGATGCTTTATTTAGCAACTGCCCAAGTTATGGTGTGAATTCCTGAGCTGGAAATAAACGCATTGCCCTGGTTGGCAAGCAGCTGTTCCTGTGAATAACCAACTGGCCCAGGAGAACCGGAACCGAGAGGGTGGGCTGGGGGCTGGCCAGAGCCTCCAGGACGCTCTGGACATTCAGGCCCAGCTCTCCCGGCCCTGACAACTCGATCCTTCTGTCAAATGTAGCTGGCAGGGGGCCACCAGGGCCCCCTGAATCCCCAGGGCCTCTCCAAATTGCCTTGCTCCCAGGTTCTCCTCTTCCTCAATATTTCTTGAAATGTGTACTGGAGCCTTTGTCATATGGTGATGGATAGAGGCAGTGAGTGGAGAAGAGCACCCGGTCTTAATGCCTCTTTTCCTTTCTTGGTGGTGAGGAGGCTGCAGGGTGTTGAGAATACTCCAGACTCCACTCCCCATGGAGCCTCAGGCATGTTTATCACGGTGCCAATAAACCGGGCGCGATTTATGGCCCTGCTTTTTAATTCATTCAATTCTCTGTTCATTGGGAGCTTAATGTTGTTGATCTATTTTCTCTTGAAACAAATAAAAACAATATGTGCTGACACTGGCTGGGACTTTTGACATGGACCAGAGAGGTCAGCATTTAATTTTATATTTATAGACTACATGGACAATATTATCTGTATTAAAAACTGCTCACTCAATCCTTGTCATTTTACAGCTTGGGTCAGAGGCTCCTGTCTCAGTGCTGGGTTTTCTCCTTCAGTCTCTTCTCTTTCATCTTTCTCTTCCCCGCACCACTTTCCACCCTTCTCTGTGTTTCTGTTTCTTCTTCCACTCCGGGATGACCTTGTCTTTCTGTCTTGGCAGCTTCTGGCCTGTGGGTGCCATCCGCTCGTCCCCCCTCCCTCCCTCCCGCCCCCGCCCCGCCCACGCACACCCTCCTCGGTGGCTCTGTCTCTTTCTCTTTGGGACCCTCCCTCCCCTTCAGCTCCACTCTACCCCTCTCTGAAAGCAGCGTATAGGCCAGCAGCGAGGGCATTTCGGGTCGGATGTGTGGCGCGCCCTCTGGGCCCTCGCCGTGGGCTGGCGCTCTGGATTTGGGGCAGCTGTGCCCATCGGGGTATCCGGAGCCGCTGTCTCGGCGTTCATCCGGCGGGAGTCATGGGAGCGACGCCCAGCTGCTTCGCGCTGGGTCTAAACAATCAGCCGGGTTGAGAAATGGAGCCGAGGAGCAGCAGGAAGCGGCGGGAAGAGCCCTGGGGGCCTCCAGCTCTCAGGTGGAACCGATGGGTTAAGCTCATGGCGGTGTCGTCTCTGCCTCTGAAGTGAAAACAGTGATGGGTACAGTTCAGGGCTGGGGGTGAGGGTTGGAGGGTGACCATTGTGGGGCACGCAGCCTGGCACACGGGAGGCGCCCAGCAAACAGAAGCTAATGATCACCTGCATTGTTTTCTGCTTATTTGGGGGACACCATTTTAGCCTAACAACTCTATTAATAAAAGGGTTGTTTGAAAAATAACCTGTTTGTGAAAATACAAAGCTCAGGAGCACTGCTAGAGATGTGGCATCTGAATCTTGAATCGATCGCCTCTTGGTGAGTCGTCATTCGCTCGCTGGGACCCTGTCTGTGCATCTGTGGCAGAGATATCCCTAACCTTCCTCGGATCTTTCTGGTGACTGCCTGCTGTAGCGTGGACGCCATGTGGTGTGTAGGCCAGGAGTGGCGTCTTTCGAAGGGGTTTTATGAATGATGTCCCCACTGGGTCAGCTACCAGTGGTGTGGCTCGAGTCTCTACTAATTGGAATCGGGCTGCTGCTTCTGCCCGTGGGCACTCCTCCCACAGTGCCTGTGTCCTCACCTGTGAAATCAGGGTAATGATGCTGCTCCATCCACAGATGACAGGAGGATTAATTAGATGCTATATTTAAAAGACTTTAGATCCTTGGAGGAAAGTGCAGTGTAACTGATATCTAAGAAGATAAAATATTTAAGCCATTGCCTCCAGGGGCCGTTAATCTTATTGTATTTTCAGCATTTTAGAAATTTTGTATGAAAACATCCTTTAAGAAAGCTTCTCTTCCCAGACAGCTGAGAGAGAAACACTTATTTAGAGAGTACAAGACTTGGCATTATTTCCCAAATCAGCCTCTTCCCTTCCCAAGATGGTGGAGCTGCACGGCTGTCCTGCGCCTCTGGCCCGTCTCCTGCGCCTCTGGCCCGTCTCCTGCGCCTCTGGCCCGTCTCCTGCGCCTCTGGCCCGTCTCCTGGGCCAGGGTTCGTGGAGCGGTGCAGTGGGTGCAGGAGGGAGGAGGAAGACTGATGCAGAGATCACCCAGGCGGGGCCTGGACAGACACAGGCATTGCATCCGAGCAAATAATGAAAAAATTAAGTGATATCATTTCTTCAATTAAGATTGTAAATAAACACATGATGGTTCTGAGCTGAATGAAATTTAACTTAGATCAACCCTCCTGCCTTAGATGATGAAACTGAGACCTAAAGAGATTAAGTGCTTTTACCAAAGGCTTTGTGGGACAATGGACACCAATCCCTGGGCCTCCCAATTATAAGGGAGCTAAAGAAGCGTAAGTTTCAGGCCCTGTTTCCATGTGTCCTTTCCTGTTACAAAAAGGCCCCCTGACTCTCTGTATTTGTAATGTGATATTCTTTTCCTTAAAGAGGGCTGCTAAAATTGTACAAGTTCAGAGCTCGGCACACCGGGGTCTGTCCTGCCCTTAGGTCTCTTAAGCTGGAATGGTTTCCATTTTTAGATCCATAATGTCCTACTCAAATGATTCTGGTTGCACATAACAAAAGCCCAGCTCAAACTTGCCTGAACAGGAAAGACAAATTATCATTTGATGTAACTAAAAAGTGGACTGCACCGATAGCTTCAGGCATGGCTGGACCAGTGGAACCCCGTCTCCTTCCATTCCTCCACTCTGCCATTCCCCATATGGTATTGTTTCTGAGGCAAATTCCCTCCAGATAGTGCCAGATTGCCGCCAGCAATTCCCAGCTTCATCCTTCCAACTTAATGAGCCCCCCTCCCAAACATATTGCTGCTTCCCCAGTAATTCCAACCAAGTTCCCACAGGAAGACCTTCAGCGGACAATTCTGAAGGTCTTGAATCCAGCTGAACACATCAGTTTGGCCAGGGGAGTGAAAAGGGCAGATCAGCTAAGTCATGTCTCCCCTCCAAGAGCTGGGATGTGGATCTAGTTCCTTCCAAGTCATCTGGACTGAGAGGTAGGAAGGGTTAGTTCCCCAGAGAAGATCAGTGGGTGTTCTAGAAGCAGGGACAATGGACAGTAGGCTGGCTGAGTTCACAGACCCTTGGTGCTCATGGTCTTGTGCGTTTTATTCTCTCAGAGCATCTCGTCCTCAGCATGTCCCAGATCCTATTTCCTGTTCACATGAGTGAGATGCTGAGAGCTGGGACCAGGCCAGAGGGATAACTAAGGACCAGACAGGACTCTGTTCCTACTGGTGGGTGACAGCCTGGACTGAGGACCAAGGGCTCAACCCTCTGTCTACCCCCAGGCACTTTGCTCTGCATAATTTCCTGGAATTCAGACCAATCCCAGGCAAGAGCCTTGAATTATCTGAAATTAATTTGCCACACAATGTGATGAAGACCCAAAGTAGACATTAAGTTGTAGAGAAATGAAGAAGGCTGCATCCTGCACATGCGTAAGTGGGTCAAGATTCATTCTCTGCTCTTCTGTGAAGGTGGCACCATCCACAGGGAACTTCTGATGCTCAGGGTCGCGGATCAGGCCCTGGTGCTCTTTGCCTCTTCCTTAAATTAGGACAGTAGGAAGGATGAACTCTGAGAGCCAGGCTCCGGGACCTGTGGCGTCTGGGCACTTGGGAGAGCAGGGGCCAGGTTGCAGGGCACTGGGCACATTCAGTATAATCGCACCCTTGGCTTCCTGAGTGTGACACATCTCGCCTGATTACACTGCATGTCCACGGAAGTCAGACTTGGGTGGGGGAGGCTCCTGTCTGCTGACCTTTATTTTGGCTGAAAGCTAATAGGAATTCCACTGTGCAGACAGGATGCTCTCCAGGGGAATTTGCACACTGACACAGACTTTGCTCCCATCATTGTGTTTAATTGAAAGAAGAGTCATATCACATTTTTACCTAATGATTTCTACAACATTCTTACATAATGAAAGGAAAGTGATGTAAGTCAGTCCTCAGTACTTGGCTAATAGGGCCATTTCCTTGCCCACTTCCTCCCAGCCTTGAAGCTGTGGATAACTGTATGCTTAAAACAGGACAGAAAGGCGACCACGGAGGGATGGGTGATGGTGGTGGTGAGGGTCTGGGCTTTCTGACTGGCAGGATACAGAGCAGCCTCACCAGACTGGTCTTGAGCTGGCTGGTGCCCAGGCCGCCTATAGCCATAGCATGTGGAGGCTGTTGACAACCCATGGTGTCCTAAGCCTCTTTTGGCACTTGTCCGAATCCACGCACCATCACCTTATGCAGGTGTCCCCCACACCATGCCCCACCACGAGCAGTGGAGAGAGCAAGGTGGAAGAGCCCAGGGAGTGGGGGGATGGTTCCCCCAACAAGGATGAAGGAGGAGCGGCAGTCCAGTGCCCGCCCTCTGAGTTAGAGCTCAAAACACACCCATAGAGATGTAGTGTCTGCTGACAGTGTTTAATATTTTTGAATTGGAATACCTCCTGCCACGTGGATTCTCCAGTTTGCCATAGGACCCCCCATTCACAGGACCTTCTCTACAGTTTGCATGACACCCTTACTTTAACAGTTTGGCCCCTAGGGTTGACAACCCCTTTGAGCACATTTGTAGCCTTCATACTGAGTGAGCCTGGTGAGAAATCGTAGACTCTGAAACAACTCTGAGGGGGGCTCTTGGTCTTCATAAGAAGGAAGATGACAGCTTCACCTCTTTCTTGAGCTGTGACAGCCGCTCTTCGCCAGCCTCTCTCCTTCCTACTGTCTTTTCAAATCGCATCCTGCAGAGGTTCTTCCTAAATCAGCTCCCTGCACACTCCCCACCTGTGCCCCAAACCCTTTAGCGATGCCCATTGCCTCCTGGATGACAGATCCCTCAGCAAGCATTCGGGACCTTCCACCGCCCTTCCCCACCAGGACGACAGCCCTCCCTCAAGGCTCCTGTGCCCACTGGGAGTGCAGAGAGCACATGCTCCTTGTCTCTACTCTGAGACTTTGGGAAATGCAGGGTGGAGCTAAGGCTGCACACAACTTGTACCCTCTTTCTGCAGGAGTGGGAAACCATTCTCCCTCTCCTGAGTCACCCTCGGGTCCACAGGAACTCTGAGAGACCCTCTCAGGTCCAGCTGCAGTCCCCACCCGTTTCCATTCCTTCTTTGCAATACAGCTCCTCCCTGGGCTTCCCCAGAAGACACGGCTGTGGCACCCTGTGCTTTCTTCCCCACGGGCTGAGACTGGCTCAGGGAATATCCTCCAAGGAAGGAGTGGTTCTCAGCTCAGGCTGCACCTTGGACTCTCCTGGGAGCTTGAAAGATCCTGGCAGCCGGGCCACACCCCAGAATGATCAGATCAGAATTCCTAAGGCTGAGGCAGGACATTGGTAGTTTCAAAGCTCCCCAGGTGAGCCCAGTGTGCCCCCAAAAGGGGAAACACTGCTCCCAGCTTATGGTTCCCCACCCGAGCTCCTTGGTGGCTCAGGAGCCTTTGCAATATGTGAATGCTCAGGCCTCACTCCCAACTAATAAAAAGAATCTTTGAGCTCATGTTATTGGCCATCAGTATTTTTAAAAAGCTCCTAGCAGAGTCTAACCACTGATCCACGGCCAATGTCCAGGGGGTTCTTTTAGGTAGGACTCCAAGAGGACAATGAACATCTTAGTAGAAAGTGACCCACCCCATGTAATGGCATAAAGACCACTCAGTTCACAGTTTCACCAAACTGCAGCCTGGCCCAGGGCAGAGGGCTCAGTTGGCAACTTTAGCACCCTCCACTAAAGAAGCATAGAGCCAGCCCGTCCTTGGCTGACCATGTTGGCATTTTGGTCTCAGTTTGCAGATGCCGAGTTCCAGCTGACCCTTCGCCAGTTGTGTGGACGGGTGGTCCACCCCTCCCATGTCTTCTCTTGTGGGCAAGGCGCTGCCCTCTCTGTCCTCACAGGAACATCCTGGTCTCCACATAGAGGGTGTGGACAGAGAATGGCACTGGGGAAGGTGGGGAGAGGTGGGTCATACTGCTCTGGCTTTTAGCTGCAATGTCACCTCCTTTCTTGAATCCAACTAGAAATGCCTCGCCCACTGGACAGTGTCATGGTGACATGGCCACCGCTTATTATTTTACCAGGTAACCATTTCACACTCACAAAGGTGGGTGCCACATAGGCCAGGGCACGCTCTCACAGTTGTGATTTAAAGTTTATCATCCACAAATACTAGTCCAGGTCCTAGCTGTTGTCATTTATTCCGCAGTTTCTCATTAAGTATTTTACAGTTCTCAAACTTTAATAACTTTAGTTATGGGTAGGATAAAAACAATCTTCTGGTAATGAGCAGAGAGTTCTCATCTCACAGATGATATTAGGCTTGTATCATGTTTTCCAAAGTACACAATTTTCCTTCTCTCTTACAGTGGCCATTTCCCCTGCAGGATTTAAATGATAATGTAATGCAGGTACCCTAAAATTTAATGGATTTGCTTTTAAATGCCACTTAGATATTGTTTCTATCCTACCTATAATCCAAGTTATTAAATTTTAACAGTAAAAAAGACTTTATGAAGACCTGTATTACAGCGTAACAGATGAGCAAGTTCAGCCCTGCTCTTAGCGAGAGCACCGTGTGCGTGAGAGTGTCGTCGCCACGCGAGCGCAGCTCTCTCGGTGCTGAGGACCCTGGCCCAAGCCTGTGCCCGGCGATGTGTTCAATGGCATGGAGCAGGTAGAAACTGGAAAACCATTCTTTCCACCTGCAAGTAGCGCTAAAACAGATGGGATTCCTCCTTTGGTACAGTTTCTTTTCCTGAGAAAACCACCCACCTGTATAAGCCTGTTAATTACTTGGATCTAGAACAAGCGCCCACTTAGGTTCTATCCTTTGTTCCTGGAGAAACCCAGCTGTGCTGGGCATTCAGAAGTTTAGTTTCTACCAGCTTCACTGATGCTTTGGAGAGAAAGCGTGGTGGTGCTTAGGTTTCCTGATATGGTGTTTAGCAAGGGGCATGTAAAACGGTGTTCCCACTATATGTGCGTGTGTGTGTGTGTAAACCGATCGTTGTAGCTGTGTGTGTGTGTGCATGCTCACAGACAGTCAGGAACCAGGCCTATAGGAAAGCCATGAAAGCATGCATTTCATTTCAGGCTGGAGGAACTACACTCAAAGAGAAGTGGGCGAGAGGCTTAGTGAAGTTCACATGCATTATATAGTTGCCGTGTTCACTGTGTGATTTACAACAGAATAATCCCAGCACTGGGAAGTATACACTCTTGTCTTCTGAGGTGGTTTGGTGTTGGGTCTACAGGGTTTCTGCCAGTGAAGCAGAGAGGGGCCCTGAGCCAGATTTCTCGTGCATGAATATGTATGTGATCTTATCTCCATTTCAGACCAACATCCCACTCAGACCTAGTTTCCATGAACTTGGGGGAAATCATTTGACTATAAACTATCAGTAATGCCCAGCAGACTGATGAAAATAATGGTGAATGGCTTAATCAACAAAGCAATGGACGCATGTCCTAAGTCTACAGCTTCTGATGGAAATAAGTTCCACTCACAGATAACCGCGCCCTGTGCACAGCAGGCATTTAGTGGTCAATTCCACAGCTCTGGTAGATAAGACACAATTATCAGTCTACTCACATCTGCCCAGCTTGGCCTCTGACTATAAAATGATCCAGCCTTTGGGTGCTCAGAGCCCTGGTGAGAGACTGACTAGTTAGACACAGCTGAGCAAGGGGGTCCATCAAGGTTGCGAAATGGCAAATCAAGGGCACACTGTGATCCTGAGCACGGCCCCCACTGAACTTGCTCGGCTGAGCTCAGTGCACCTGTGTTTAGAGCCCTAAATGGCATGGCCTTGCCCTGTATCTTGCTGCATAATAAATTGTAGCCCTCACATTAACCAGTCAGGCTTCAGTGATAACCAAAGTGCAGTGTGCCATTGGGGCCCGGATCAATAGGGCTTTCTATTCATAGGACTGTTACAAATGGAAGTTTTATTTAAATGAGACAATGCTGAGGAGTACATAGTAGATCAATCTGAGAAAATATGGTAAAAGAGTTTAATTTGGGCTGCACACCCAGTGTGCACTCTTGCAGCCTGGTCCATCCCTGATTCCTATATTCCAACAACCAGAATTTTAAGACCTTTGGACGCAGGGAGGTGCAGTTTTAAACACCAGCCCCTCCATGACCCTGCAGACTTGAGCAAGGGAGTGGGAAGGAGACATTTATCTGGAGCCCTGTGGTAAAGACCACACACTCGGACTCATTGGGCCTTCCCAACCACCGATGGAGCGGGGTGGGGGGCCCCCGGCTTATCCTCTGCAGGTGAGGGCAGCGATACATTTACTTGTGAGTCCTGCTTCTGGCCCAGGGGCGGGGCTGTGCCCTGGAAGTAGGTAACAAGGAGCACCTGAGCCAGTGAGAAAGGTCAAGTTTTCAGGTTGCTAATGTCTAATTGAAGACCCCACAACCATCCTCTGCACCACCTTCCACACCCATTTGGGCAGGAAAGAGGCACCAGCCGGGCTCACCCTAGACTCACAGGTAAGGGACAACTCTTAGTTGTCACTGAGACTGAAGGAGAGACGTTGGCAGTGGCCACTGTCCCATTACTAGGACTTCTCCTGAAGCTGTCCTCTGCTCGGCTTCCCAGTCTGATGTGCTCTGCAGCAGTGTGGGGATGCTGTGTTTTGCTGACTTTGACCCACACTCATTTCAGGATGTAGGTTTTCTTCCAGCGTTTTGTGGCAGGGCGAGGCTGTCCACACAGACTGGGGAGATGCTTGTACAGTGCAGCTGGGTGGATGCCCTTCCTCCAGGACTTTTTATCCAGGATAGGGGAGGGTGAGATGTTTGGTTCCTCTTCAGGACTAGCCCTTTGCTACAATCTTGGGAAACAGTTTATCTTTAATAGCATAGAGAGACTTCATCTTGCATATTAGAAGTTTACCAGGTATTAAGTAGTTTAGATAATAAATTCTCTTCAAAGTGACCTATCATCTCAGTATTTATTTTTTCCCCTCTGGAAGGATGGGAGGCATAAAAGCAAGCTTTGTAGTTTTATATCTGTCAGCTTGTCACATAAATATCTCAGTAAAAACGGATCTTATCATCATAAAACTTCCATTTGTATGGTTAGACATGTCACATTGGCCCGTTACACAAAAAGTCAAGCACACACAATGTTCAGCCCCATCCAGGCCGTCTGCCAGCCCTCGTTGTGAGGTCTCCCTGGGTTGCCCACTGAGGCACAGTATGTGCCAGACGCGTCATGGGCTCCATCAGTGAGCAGCCCTGCCAGGCCTCCCTTCTCCACAGCCATGGGTGTTCTCAAAGGGCACCATTCTGGAATAGCTGGCAGACATAATTCAGGTCTTTTGTGGTCGTGGTAGCAAATCAATATTTAAGCCCATCAGGTGAACTCTGTTAGAAGTAGGGCTGCCAAATGACAAGCCTGATTTTATACAAGCACCATTGATAGCTGCTAGTGCCACCCACTGTTTCCCCAGCAGTCCCTGGGCCAGTGGAGGGGACAGATCACTATGTGAACAACTGCATTTCCACCTGGAAAGTGTGGCAGCTGACATATGTACAAGAGGATGGACAGGTCCAGAGGAAGAGGGGACTCAGCTTTGCTGGGTGATTGGGGTGTGGGGGTAGGAATCTGAGAGGGCTTCAGCTCCCTGGGGCATGGAAGCTATACTTGGTTTTTGGACTCAAGAGAGAACTTAACATTCATACCTATTGGATGAGACTTTTTCCAGTTAATACTTACTATTGAGCACTAGCTGTATGCTAAGCACTGTGGCTCAGCCAGCCCCTGAACTCTCAGAGCTTATAATCTAATATAGGGTTAGGGGGTTAAGCAGACTGTCTCAGGGCTCCTGATGCCATCACTAGATGAGCTCCCTGCATACCCCCTTCCCACAGTTTGCACACAGATGACACAGGAACCTGAGGAGCAGAGAAAGGCTGGGACCTCGGCGTGGCCAGATGCTTCTGGACATAAGGCTGAGATTGCCACACCTCTTTCCCCAGGTCCTGTAGGTCCCGACACAGCACTGGTTAAGACTGGCATTGTAGAGGGGGCTTCTGTTCTCGGTGTTCATTTTGAAACAAACTTCTTTAAAGGTGAATGCTGCCCAGAAAGGCTCAGAAGATGCCGCTGAATACTGAGAAATGACAGATGAAGCTCAGAGGTCTGAGTAAGGACTCACCTGGGAGCCAGGGCTGGGCCATGAAGACGTGTGACAAATGCAGGAGCCCGGTAGCTTGATTTGGTGACTTTCCATTTTTTTTATGCTTTAAATATGATTTTGATTCCAATCTAGAAAAATATTAGTCATAGCAGTTCTTTATTGAAGGTCTACACATGAAGTGCCTCATTCATGTTCTGGACAGTCCCAGTGCCACTGAGAGAGGAAGCTTTTGGCAGATCCGGGATCAAACCAGAGCCGCTGATGCCTTTCCCTGACCTGTGTAGCGGTTCTTGCCACCCACAGTTCTCGGTTTGTCCCTTGTCCCTGCTGGGTGGCTATACATGGTCAGGATATGTGAAATGGCCAAACTTGTGAAGCTAGGATGGAAGTGTCTGAACTTTAATGGGGGAAAAACTGCCTTGGCGAAAGCAGTGCTCACTCTCTTACCAACAACATTTCCTTGTTGAGCCTGGAACACCCTCTTTCACCTGAATGAGCCCCTCCCTGGAGACAAAGCCTGAGTTTCACTCCTAGATGCTCTCTGATTGTCCCAAACCTCTCTGTCACCTTCCTCCTCTGGTCAAACACAGCATTTTGCGTCCAACTTTGACATTTTTCACCTGCGCGATGTCACTCTCAGGTGCCCGCGCCGCGGAAGGGGTGCATCGTGTGCCCTTCAACCTCTTCTGGCTGTGACCTAGGCTGGGCGCATGAGGGACACCAAACAAAATCTGTCCGGTCAGGTGTAGCCCTCACTCTTGGATGCCTGGGACACCGGGTGCAGCTCGGACACCCGTAAGTCCCTGCAGGGTGAGATCATCAGGAGGGAGAGATGCATTTCTTAGAGGACGCCAACAGAGAACTTCCACAGGCTGCCGAATCCACAGCCGCCTCCACCGGGCACAGCACCAGGAGCCTCTCACCTACCTTGGTCCTTCTTACAGACGAGAGGAAGCTGTGTAGCGGTGTCTAGGATAAGAAGACCCTCAGACATGGTTAAATACTGATTGGAGGAGACGGCTCACCATTTCACTGACCTGTTTCCTGTGTGATGTATAGCAGCTTAATTCTCAAGCTAATCCTCGATTAACATCCAGGAAATTTGGGCCTTTTAATTAAAAGAGAGTCTAACAAGAAAGTAGGTCAATGGGCCTTTGTGAAAGGTGGCCCCAGTGAAGCCGGAGGCCTTCTTTGGGACGCCCCAGTTTCCCAGCGCTAACAGGAGTCGAGCGCCCCGAGGGCTGCAGCGCAGGGACAGAGAGCCCCGTTCTTGCCACCGGCCGGCGCGGGAGGGAGGTGGGGGCTGACCGGCAGCCCAGCCGGGCTCGCTAGAGGCCGCAGCACTTACCTGGGCTGCTGCGTCACTCACGGCGCCCGTCAGGGGAGCCAAAACCGTGTGCTCGTGGTGGAGAGCCCCTGCCTTCTTGCTGCGTGCATTAAGCCAGAGGGACAGGTCACCCCCCCAATCTGGGGAAGCAGGGAGCGGCGGTGTGCCTGAGCGAGGGGGGCTGCAATGTCCACCCGCGGCCTGGCTGCGCGGCAGGAGCCGCAGGAGGAGGTGGGGGGGATTTCAGAGCCTTTGCACTACGCACGCTTTCTGAGTTTCCCTTGATAATGGGCTGGAAAGGGGAAAGAGGTAATGCGAAAGTTTAAAAAGATTAAGGCATAATATCCATGCTGCAAATGCACAGGTCTTAAATGTACAGTTTGGGAAGTTTTGGCAAACTTATGCATCGATGGAACCCCAGCCCAATCAAGATGAGCATGTCCAGCACACCAGGGTGCCCCGATTCCCCTTCAGGGATTCCACTCGGCGGCGTCAGTGCCGTGTTCTGGTTTGTCACCACCACGGCTTTCCTGCTCCAGAGCTCGCCGCCTTGAACCAGGCTGAGTGTCGTCCTTTCCGGCTGCCTTACGTGACACAGCCTGCTGGGTCAGGATCGCTCATGGAATTGTGTGTATCACTGGTTTATTTCTCACTGCTGAGTAATAGACCAGTATGTGGCCATAGCACATCTTGTTTGACCATTCACCTTTGATGAGCATGGAAAAAGAAAATTCAGAAGACTCAAGGAAGAACAAAACATATTTTAGGTCAGAACTAATAAATTTGTTCTACAGATGTTTGCTGCGTGTGAGCTCAGTGCTAGGCACCACGATGCAGCTGTGGATTCTGGACTAAGACACTGATTATGAACAGGCAGTGATTTCATGAGCAAGGTAATTTTAGACTGCGGTGAGTACTGTGAAGGCGGTGCTGTTGTTGAGAATAAGCCAGAGGTTACATTTTTAGAACAGATACTTCGTCATAGTCAATTTTTTTTTCACTTGAAATTGCTGTTAAGATCGTTAACCTGATAAGAATCACTTGCATCCATTTGTGACTTTCTGCCTTAAAAAATATTCACTGAACAGTGATTCAGAGGTTAAGTGTGAAACCCAGACCTCTTACAGCCCCCTCTTCTCTGCCATGTGTTTACTAGGTTGACATTCTCTTAGTGTACCCATCACCTCTTGGTATCACAGGTATATTTGTGGCTCTTCAATATAGATTTCTTAAGAATAAGAATCCTAGTTCTAAGAAATAAAATCAAGAAACACACGGGCCATGGGATCTGGGTTGCTCCGTTCCAAGCCAGGCGCCCCCTCGGATCTCTGGTGCCAACGCCTTCAAGGGAGCTGCCCCCTCGGCCGGGCGCCCTCCCGCATTCTGCCCCCTGGCCGGGCGCCCTCCCGCGTTCTGCAGGCCGCCCTGTCCGAGCGCGGGCGGAGGCCCTCAGCGCCCCGATGCGGTGGCTCAGGGCACAGCTAAGGGGCGGGGGCAGTGGCCCACGCGCCGGATGTGGTCGCCGGAGCTGGTCGGAGACGCCAGGGTGAAGCGCGGGTGGAACCGACACGACACATCCAAGGTGGCCCCTTCGCGCTGCGGCTGAGGGGAGGCGCCAGCCACGGGGATTTTCCAGGCAGATGTGCTGATAGATAAAACATTTTTATAGACTTTCCATTATTCCTTGTAGCCATCAGCTTTTAATTTCTCTTTCTAGTTAATATACTTGTGTATAATTTAAACAGAAAACTGTTCTGTTTCATCATAAAAGATTTGCCTCTTACTTTGGGTGTTTAAATCAAGTGGACAGCACTACATTCTCGAACTTGTTTTTTAAGGCTTTTGTTGACAACAACAGAAAAGAAGATCACAGACACCGCCAATAAGCGTGGACATCAATTATTTTTTAATTGTATAAGAGTACAGTACACTAATTAAAACTAGTATATCTTGCAATGCCAAAGGCAAAATTAATTATTAATTTTTATTAATATTCAGAAGTAGCACAAGGAATGCATTAATAAAGATTTGGTGGTTGTGACTGAGATCTTGTTTAGCTTTATATTTTAGAGAGGGAAAAAAAGGTTTGCTGGCTCCATCTGACTAGTGAAGCTTGCACTGAAGGGATGATCTTTATTGAAATGGAACGTGCTCTCCAGAGTGGGTATTTAGTGACAGAGGATGAGATGTGAGGGAGATTATGTGAAAACCCCAAAAGCTTGTCTATAATGGTTTGACTTGACAGTTCTACATGCACCCTTAAAATTGTTATTTTTACCTTAGATTCTTTTGGTTATTAAATTGGGTATTTTAGTTAAGCCATCTTGAGTTGACATTTAATAATTCATTTAGGAGCCGCGCACAGAATATTACCCAGCTCACCAAATCCAAGATGAGCAGAATTAGTTCTGTGCACTAAGAAGATTTTGACAAGAGTTTCTCTCCCTCCTCTCCTCTCCTTCTCCTTCCCTTCCTCCCTCCTCCCTCTCGAGTCAGAAGAGCATCTCTAAGGCTCCTGTCCTCTCCTGCAATGATAGAAGCACATGCATGGTTTGGAGCTGCAGACCCTAAGTCATCCTAGGAGCGGCCTCAAACCTGTGTAGGATGTACACGGGCCGTGCATCTGAGCTTCCTTTAGTTCAGTTGGTGGTCTCTCAATTTATGCAGCTCTGGTTAGATATCCTTCATGCCCGCTTCCTTTCGAAGAAATTCCACCCCTGTGGTCTGTACCAATAAAAATGTTCAACAAAACCCAACATCCTGACACTGCAGTGGAAGGAAGGCAGCTTGAGGAAGGGCGGCTGTTCACCTACCCGCCCGAGATTCCCAGACACGCGCCGCGGGCCCGCGTGGGCAGAGCCATCAGCCCGCGCCCTCCTCTGCCTCCCACGCGGGAAATACTCGCCTCTTGCAGCCTGAGCCTGCGCGTTCGCGGACCCTCGGGGTGGAAAGGAGAGAGCGGGCGTTCACGGCTGCGGCGAAGCTCCGCGCCCGGTAGACGAAGCCGCGCAGGGCGGCATCTGCGCAGCTCCTGCCTCCCCTCACGCCTCCGAGCGCAGCAGCGCTCCCGCCAAGCTCAAGCTGTCGCCCTTCCCGTGGGCTTGCCGCTCGCCCAGAAGTGCTTCTTCCCCCTGACACCCACCCTCCAGAGCCCTGTCCTGGGACAGCATCAGGCCAGCCCGAGAAGGCGTGTGTCCCCCGGATGTGGGGGAATTGCCTTTGATAAAATGAGAGGCGAGGTGGGCGGACTTCGTGCTGGCCACCTCCAGTGGGGCCCGGCCGCCTCAGGGAGAGGTGGCTGTGTGCTGTCAGCAGAGTCCAAATGCACACATCATGCTGGTTTTCTTCACCCCACCAGAGTCTGTGGGAGATGGAGGCTGGCCTCCTCGCAGCCTGGGGTGGGGGTGTCAGCCCCCTCTGGGTGATGACAGAGGTGGCTGAGCCACCCCAGGCCTGACTCCGAGGACCTTAGGTGCTTAGCGACTCAGATGGAGAGAGAGCGCTATCCTGAGCGTTTGTCTTTCTTCCCTCAAAATCATATCGTATTCCAGTTATTAGTGAGAGTTGTTTTTAAGTCTACTTTATTCATTAATTAAAACAACAAACTCTTACGGAGTACCTGTACTATTCCATGGGCTGTCGGGGCCCTGGGGATTCAGAACGAATAAAGAAGGTGAATGTATCAGCTAGTTATTGCTGTATAACAGACAACTCCAGAACTCGGGGACGTAAACAATGTTTAGTGTTATCAGCGTTGTGTGGGGAGGCCTGGAGTTGGCAGGGTTTTGGCCGAGCTAGGATGGGCTTGGCTAGGCAGCTGTGCTCTGAGCTGGAGCTAGAGTGGCTGGCGAGGCTCCTTCCATCTGTCTCTCATTCTTTTTGGACCAGAGACCTAAATGGAGCATGTTTTCCTAATGGTGAGATCAGAACACAAGAGGGTCAGCAGAAACTTGTGTTCCTCTTAAGACCTAGCCTCGGGACTGGTTTACTGCCATTGGCATGCCCATGCCATTCCTGGGGCAGATCATGTAGCCAGTTTCAGAGTCAAGAGCTGGAGAAGTATGTTCCTCCCACTCTACCCACAGTGAGTCCACAGCAAGGGTGTGGATGCAGGGAGCTGTGATGGCAGTAACGATACAGTCTACCACGGGAAGCTATCATTTCATAATCTTCTTGCCCCTGATGGCCAGAATAATGCTGACTGTGCCCTGGATGTTTTGGAAAAGTAACTGCCACCCTTCATTCCATCCTTCCTATGGGAAGAGAGGTGACTTACCTACTGAAAAGGGTGGGAGGAGGCTGGTGTCCGTGGGTAGTGGGTTAAGCTGTGAAAGGTCTGCCCTGATTCTCCCTTTGGGGACTGCTCTCCTTGCAGGGCAAGGGTGCTCCTGCTCCCCTGCCAGTGGCAAGTACCCCGACTCACAGCATGCCTAGGGCCTGACTCTGTCCCTGCTTTCAGGAACAATGGGTACAAATCCTGCTTTGACTTGGCAGCGTGTGGCTGGGTAAGTGGCCAGCGGCTTAGACCAAGGAAGATGGGAGCCTCGCATTGGCTCTCGATGCATTCCACTCCTGCAGACATCGTGCTGATACTCAGCCTCTCCCTGGTCTCAGGCCTTCCTCTCTTGGAGGACTCAGCAGGGAAGGGCTCTGATTAGCACCTCAGAAGTCCAAAGGGCACGCTGATTCTGGGGGTGAGGGGCTCCCAGAATGGTCCAGGGCCCGTCTGAACATGATGTTTGGGGCCTGAGCAATCTTTCCTGCTGGGGCTTTCTGAGGTGCTGTGTCTCTCTTCGCCCCGAAAGTTTCCCACTTTTTCCCACTGACCTGGAACGGTGCCTCTCAGCCTCTGCCCCGCTACACAGTGGACAGGTGTCGCCTGCACAGGGGGAGCACAGTAGAGAGCTGACGCTAATCCAGGAGCTAGGGCAGTTAGACAAACCAGGACCGGGGTTTAGTCTTGTTTGGCTAAACTGGTGTCTGCATAGTTTGTTCATTTATACGGACTCTCGTAATGCAAGTCACGTTTGTCTCCCTGTTTCTGCCGCTTGTGCCCAGCCCTCCCGTGCCCGGCTCTGTGACCCTGCAGACATCACTTGGCCCTTTGAAACCGGTCTCCTCATCGGTAACATGCAGATGTAGAGGGGCCCGGCGCTTCAGACGGCTGTGGCTGTGGGTGAGCTGGCGCGGCGGGAAGCACTGGGTGCAGGTGGACATTAGTCTATCTGGCGCTCACTGAGGAGGAGGCTGCAGAGACCCAGACTGTATCCTCCCCGCCCGGTTGATCACGGTCCTTCATCTTTGCTTACAGCTCTGTAACTCTGCTTCTCCAAGCCGATTTGGGGGAAGATTTGTTTTTATAAATCATGTTTATACGTTACTGAAGTTTTGTTTACTGGATTAGGGACAAGTTTAAGGGCATTAGGGAACATGTCTGCAGGGACGGGTGGAGGAGGGAAAAGTTCAGGGAGTTGTTTGGTGCAAGCAAAGGTGGGAACTGACCCAAGAATCTGGCTTCAAAGTCAAACGTGGGACTATCTCACTGAGGGAGGGATGGCCCCAAAGTGAGGCTGGGTCAGGCTTCCCTTCCCAGATCCTAAAGTTGGGCAAGTCCACAACAGCCTCATCTCAATCACATCAAGAGATATAGTGGGAGGGTCTCTGGCACCTGACAAGCTGTGGGGAGTGGCTGTGCTCAGAGCACAGTGCGTCAGAAGTTGTCCAGCTGTTGGAAATCAGATGTTGTCGAAGGGAGTTTATTAAGCTTACTCGGAACTGCTTGCCCACTGCCAGAGCCAGGCAAGCTCCTTTCATGAGTGAGCAATGGTGTTCCTCTCCAGGTGCTTCTCAGCCCACCTGCAGGACCAGAATAGGTCCTGAAATCACGGAAACTCATCTGGTTCAAGCACCTTTGTTTAAGCAGAGCACAAGATGGTGTCTAGAGTAGCTTCAATAAGCTTCACAGTCATTGGAAGGCTCTGAACCAGGCTCCTGGCCAGTGAGCATTAACCTAGGACCACACTGCCTTTATTTATTTAAACTGTCAAGCGATTTCACTTTAGATATGTACTCACGTGCAGATGACTTTGTATTTTAATTTTTGTCAAAATCCAGTTACTGTCATCTCTTCTCTTTTTTTTTCTCTTTTAAATATGTTTTTATTGATTAGAGAGAGAGAGGGAGGGAGAGGGAGAGAGAGATAGAAACATTAATGATGAGAGAGAAACATCGATCGGCTGCCCCCTGCATACCACCTACTGGGGATCAAGCCTGAAACCCAGGCATGCGCCCTGACTGTGAATCGAACTGGGGACCTCTTGGTTCATTGGTTGACACTCAATCACTTAGCCACACTGGCTGGGCAACTTGTCACCTCTTCTGAAAAGCTTTCCCCAATTACCCCTCTGGTCACCTCCTCATGAATACCAGCTCCACCCCTTGTTTATACCTCTGTGGCATCATCCAGCCTGCGATTATGGGTGAATTCACAGGACCCATGCAAACGCACCAGGATATTCAAAGGTCACATGAAATATTAAAGTTTTAGATAAAAGGAAGATACCACCAAATTGAAAATCAGATTTATAAAAAGGGATGGGTAGTACCAAAAATGGAAAATAGTTGAGTAATTTACAATAGGTTTTAAAAAAAGAGAAGATAGTATTTTTTAAAGGTATAAGTATAGATTAAGATCAAGATACAGATATAGATATAGACAGCAGTGTAGTTAATAATATCTTGGAATTGCCTGGCTGGTGTGACTCAGCTGTTGAGTGTTGACCCATGAACCTGGAGGTCACGGTTTGATTCCTGGTCAGGGCACATGCCCAGGTTTCGGGCTCAATTCCCAGTAGGAGTTGTGCAGGAAGCAGCCAATTGATGAGTCTCTCTCATCATTGATGTTTCTATCTCTCCCTCTCCCTTCCTCTCTCTGAAATCAATAAAGACATTAAAAAAAAGAAAGTAAGTAGGAAAAAAGGGAAAAGAAGCAAAGAGCATGTGGAAGAGATATAAAACAAATAGCAAGATGGAGGCTTAAATTCATCATATTAATAATTATATTAAATATAAATGGCCTAACATATCAATTAGAAACCAGAGATTTTCAGACTTGATGAAAAAAGCAGACCCAAGTACATCATTAATGTTCTATGTAAAAACTCCTTTTCTGCATTTTTGGGAAATTTATATGTTTCTCCAAATTATAATATTGATAAATATCAGTCAAGAAATCGGGAAAACTGAAACAGTATAAATCTTGGGTGCAAATTAAAGCTTAAATATAAATATAGAGACATTACATGTTCTAAAGTATCCAATGACGTCAACTCCAAAGCATGGACAGGAAACAGTGACATGCAGAAAGAGTCTGAGATTAAAATACACATTGAGAGGAACCAGGGAATAAGCTTGTAGGAGAGAAGCAGCTGCAGTCTAATCAGTTAGTCTTAGGCATAGCTGTTGCCATGATGTAAATTTGTGTTTGTGGCCTCTGTCTTTTACTAACAGTGAATTGTTCTTGCAAATAGGATAATTATTAATAAGATTATATACATAGCATATTTTACATAAATCCTGTGAGTCGTATTCAAGAACAACTTCTGAATGAAAAATAAGTCCCTCAATTTGCATTTTTGGCACATGTGCCTGTGCAGTGCTGCTAACCTTGATAAGTGATTCAAATGTCACATTATTTAAATACTACCCTGTAACATCCACTAACATTTAATCACTACAGGCTATAGTAAATACTTTGATAGAATAAATACAAAGAAAAGACTATGTGAATGTAGTGAAATACTCTTAAATAAAATTAGAAATTGATCTAAAATTTAAATTAGCAAAACCAAGGCAAGAAAACAAAATATTTTTATTGTTAAAAAAGAGATAATTTTATATGAAGGGACATGTACCCTAAAACTAATTTGCAGATGCTTTTGGACGCACTCTTAATAGTTAAACTAACATCACTGCAAAAATGAAAGAAAATTTGCAGTATTTATCATGAAAAAAAGGTAAAGACTAGTGTATAGGACAATTAATACTTTGATCATTTTAATTTTTAAAAGAATAATACTTTTTATTTTTTTTATTTTTTAATTTTTTAAAAATTTATCTTTATTATTGAAAGTATTACAGGTGTCCCACTCCCCCCCCCCTATGTACCCCCTCAACCTCTCTCCCACGCCCTCCCCAGGCCTTCACCCCATTATTGTCTGTGTCCATGGATTATGCATATACGCATATAGCTTCTTTGGTTAATCTGTTTCCTCTGAGATACGATGGTGTGTTGCATGCTTCAGTGTCTATGGGACTATTTTGTTTGTCAGATTATTTTGTTCATTAGCTTCTTCTTAAAGGACCCTTCAACATTTCATGTAATACTGGTCTGGTGGTGATGAACTCCTGTAGCTTTTTCTTATCTGGGAAGCTCTTTGTCTGACCTTCAGTTCTAAATGATAGCTTTGCTGGGTAGAGTCATCTTGGTTGTAGGTTCTTGCATTTCATCACTTTGAATATTTCTTGCCACTCCCTCTGGCCTGCAAAGTTTCTGTTGAGAAATCAGCTGACAGTCATATGGGTGCCCCCTTGTAAGTAACTAACTGCTTTTCTCTTGCTGCTTTTGAGATTCTCTCTTTGTCTTTAACCTTTGACATTTTAATTATGATGTGTCTTGCTGTGGGCCTCTTTGGGTTCCTCTTGTTGGGACACTCTCTGTTTCCTGGACTTATAAGTCTATTTCTTTCCTCAGGTAGGGGAAGTTTTCTGTCATTATTTTTTCATATAGGCTTTCAATTTCTTGCTCTCTTTCTTCCCCTTCTGGTTTCCCCATAATGCAAATGTTGTGCTGCTTTAAGTTGTCCTAGAGACTCCTTACACTATCTTTGTATTTTTGGATTCTTTTTTCTTTTTGCTCTTCTGGTTGGGTGTTTTTTGTTTCCTCATGTTCCAAATTGCTGATTTGATTCTCAGCATCCTCTACTCTACTGTTGGTTCCCTGTAAATTATTCTTCATTTCAGTTTGTGTAGCCTTCATTTCTGACTGGTACTTTATTATGTCAGTGATAAGCTCACTTGTTTCCTCAATAGTCTTACTAAGATCCTTGAGCATCCTTATAACCATATTTTGAACTCTGTATCTAGTAGCTTGCTTGGTTCTATTTCATTTATTCTTTTTCTGGAGATTTCTTCTGTTCTTTCCTTTGTGACATGTTTCGTTGCCTCTGCATTTTGGCTGCTTCCTGGTGTTTGTTTCTATGTATTAGGTAGGGCTGCTATGTCTTCTGGAATTTGTAGAGTGGCTTTGTGTAGTAGGTGTCCTGTGTGGTCCAGTGGCTCAGCCTCCCCAGTCACCTGAGCTGGGCCTTCTAGGTGCTCCCCTGTGTGGGCTGTGTGCTCTGACCTGTTGTAGTTGAGCCTTGGTTGCTGTTGGCATCATTGGGAGGAATTGACCTTCAGGCCAGTCAGCTGTGAGGACCAGCTGCAACTACAGCTGAAGAGCTGCTGTGTTGGAAACACCCCTGTGGAGCAGGATTTACTTCAGTGGAGCTTTGGTGTTCACCAAGTCGAGCCCTTGAGTGTGTTATTCATGGATGTGGTAGGATTATAATCTTGGGTGGTCTAGGCTGACCACCAGGTGCACTGTCTCTGGGGCCTCCTGGGAGGTGCAAAGTCAGCCTCTGCCTGTACCTTGCCCAGGGCCACCCAGCATGAGCTACACAGCAAACCATAGTTAGCTGTTACTTGTGCTGGGCTTGGAGGTGTCCAGGAGAGACCAAGCTAGGAACCAATGCAGCTACGGCTAGTGCCAGGCCTGCGGCTACTTACTGAGAGGTATGGGGCATGCTGAAGCCAGCTGATGCTTGGTTGAGAGATTTTAGGAAAATCCTAATCATGAGGCTAGAGAGACCACTTGCATACAAAAGCCACTGGAAATGGCTTGAATGAGCTTGTAAGTAGGGAGGGGCCAGTGTCTGGGAATCACCAGGGCTGGGCCAAAACTGTGAGTCAGATTGATAGAGATTCAGATATAGCACTTGCTTGCTGGCTCTGTAGGTGTAGGGCTCATCTAAGGAGCAATGGCTTCTGCCAGCTCTTTTGTCTGTGAGAAAGCTGCCCCTCCAGTTCTTGCCCTGATTCCAAGCAAGTTAATTCTTCCCCAAATGTCCCAGATTCCTTTCAATCTGCAGCCCAGCACTGGAGCTCAGAGGGAGCGCGTCTGAGTGAGTCCATGCTCTGGCCCTTTAAGAGGAAAGCCTGGGGCTCCCGCAGCCTCCACGTCTCTCAGCGACAGTCCCCGCTGGTTTCACAGCCCGAAATTGTGGGGACGTCTCTTCCTGGCCCTGGAGCCCTGGGCTGGGGGCCAGATGTGGGGCTGAGGCCCCCACTCCTCTAGGAAACCTCCACCGCCTAGATTCCCTCCCAGTTTTAAACTGGGGCACCGGGTGAGGGACGGAGGCTGCGTCTCCGGCATTCTGCCCGGAATCCGCCCCCGTCCCCGCCCCTCCTCCCGGTCTCGGTGCTCTTCAGTCCCTCTTGTAGGGCTTCCGTTCAGCCAGCTCTCAGGGCTCTGAGTGATAGTGGTTCCGTATTTTAGTTGTAATTTGGTGTGGTTGTGGGAGGTGGCGGGTACCGCAGTTACCTACGTCCCCATCTTGTCTCCATCCAGAATAACACTTTTTAGATATTAAATTTTAGGTATTGTTTTTCAATTTTATAAATGATTTTATGTGGCATTTTGCCTTAATATACCCTTTTAAGATATTTTCTATTATCAAGTGTCTATATCAGGTTGAGTTCATTTTTATAAATTATTGAAAAAGTATATAAAAATGTACTTTAGCAAAAAAATGTATTATAGCTTTAGCCAGTTTTGCTCAGTGGTTAGAGCATCAGCCTGTGGACTGAGGGTCCTGGGTTGGATTCTCGCCAAGGGCATGTACCTCGGTTGCAGGCCCAGTCCCTGGCCCCGGTTGGGGTGCCTGCAGGAGACAAGCAGCCAATGTGTCTCTCATATCGATGTTCTCTCTCCCCTCCACTCTCTCTGAAAAGCATGGAAAAAATATCCTCAGTGAGAGTTAAGAAAAAAAAAAGTCTATTTTAAAAATATAGGGTAACATTTAAGGATTTCTCCAGAATTCCTTGGAATTCAATTTTTGTTCCTGAATACCAAAGATGAATATCTGTCTATAAGAAACTTACTTTAACAATAATGACACAAATAGCTTAAAATAAAAAGATAGAGAAAGGTATATCATGCAGAAACTAATTATAAGGAGACTGACATGACTGTGTTCATATCAGTAACTCTGTACAAGGAGTATTACCAGCGATAAAGAGAACTTCTTTAATGATACAGTATTCAAATCTTCAAAAAAAATCAAACATGTATGTGCTTAAAAATAGATCCTTGAAGTACATGAAGCAAATACTGGTAGAATTAAAAAGAGAAAAAAAAAGACAAATACAAAATATAGCTGAAGATTCTAGACTCCTTTCTCAGTAATTGATAGAACAAGTATAAAATTTATAACTTTATAGATATGTTTAGTAACATCATCAATCAATGGGACTTAATTGCCATTTATTGAACACTTTATCCAATAGCAGCAGAATACCTTTTCCATTGCACGTAGAACATTTACCAAGATAGACAACATGCTGAGCCATTAAAGAAGTCTGAATACATTTAAAGGGACTGGAATCACACAGAATACTGTATATGTATAATATAAATCAATAATAAAAAAACAAAAAAACCCCAAACATTTGGGGAAAATATGTCTGAGAAACTCATGGATCAACAAAGACATCAGAAGAGAAAATCCAAAATAGTTTAAGTAAAACGAATGTGAAAACACATTATCAGATATAGCTAAAGCAATTCTTTAGAGGAAATGTATAGCCTTAGCTGTTTATTTCAGGGGGAAAAAAAGGTCTAAAATAGAAGATATAAGCTTATGCCTTAAGAAGCTAGAAGGAGAAAGGCAGATTAAATCCAAATAAGCAGGAGGAAAGAAGTAGTAAAGAGTAGAAATCTATAAAAATAGAAATATACAAACCGTAGAGAAAATCAATGAAACCAAAAGTTGTTCTTTGGCTAGATGAATAAAATCAATAAACCTCTAGATAGACTGATCAAGACAAAAGAAAAGCTACAGATGAACAGTAACAGAAATGGAGGAGGCGACATCACCCAGACCCTGCAGTAGAGCGTATTTATTTGTTTTTAAACCCGAGGTTTGCTCGGGAGCGGTGAGATGGTGCCGCTAGAGCCAGCACCCGGCCGCTCCGCCTGAACTGCTACTCTTTCCGCCTGCCTCGGCCCCGGTTCCTCCCCCCTCGGTGAGGAAGCCGTCGGTTTGCTGCTCGTGGGACTGGGGCTCCTCCCTTCCGCTGCAGCTCCCTGCCAGCCGAGCAGAAACTGTACCAACACTTCCTCAGGTAACTCTTACATCAAAGCCTGGAAAGCTGAAGAAAATAAAAGTTGCCTTTTCCTTGCACAAAAGGCCAAACGAGGCCTCAAAAGGGGCAGGAGGTGTCGGAAGGAACCGCAGGCTGTGGCCGTGGCACCGGGCACAGCACCCTCTGCCCCTTCCTGGCTCTGCCCCTCAAGAGCACAGGCGTGGAGGGCTGGGCGCCCCTGGCTCCGGGACTCCGCAGGGCCTCTGTCCTGCTTCCCAGCCCTGCGGTGAGAATATCCTAGAAACCGGATTTTTCTATAAAAAACATTTCCCCATGTGGACTGTATATTCTGCCTCACATTCTCTTTGGCAGCCTCACAGTTTAAAAATACTTGAGTGTTTCTTCCATGTCCCTCCCGTCGTGAACGGTACTGTCACTTGCGCTTCCTGCAGGCCGGCCGCCTCCCGCCTGCGCCGGTTCCTGGTCTTCTCCGGCCCCTGGCTTTCCGCCAGCGAGAATTTATTCTCTTCAGACCAACTCCCCAGGGCGAAGAAAACTTAAACCTCTTTCTTCATGGTCCTTACAAACCCTTAGTTAGATTCAAATATGAAAACATGAGGCCAAAACATCTGGAAAATAATTCCTAGTCCAGCTTCCCCGGAAATAGATAGTGCGCCAGACCATCCTCCGCGAGGGCCTGCTGTGGGACACGGGGTGATCTAGAGGCTGACCCAAATGATGGCAGGCAGTTCTCACACCACTGTGACTTCTTTTTCTTCTTCTGGAACGCCACTGAGTTCACTGGAACCCTCGATTTACAGTACATGCCCACCCTTGATCAGCGCAAGACCCCTCCTCTGACCTGTCGGCTCTTCCCCTCTCAAGCCATTCCCTCACCCCTATGGGAGCCACTGCAGCGCATCGATGCCACCTGTTCGTTAGTCTGTGTTCTTGACAAGCGTACCCTGCAGTTATTGTGAATGTATTTTAATTTATATACATGTTAAGGCCCATATTGCTTTGTGTACATATAATCATTGCTTTGAATCCCTACACATTTCCAAATTTAATTTTAATTTTTGAGTTACAGTTGACATTCAATATTATATTAGTTTCAGGTGTACAGCATAGTGGTTACAAATTCATATAACTTACACAGCGATTCCCCTGATAAGTCCAGTACCCACCAGGCACCATGCGTAGGTATTAGGATATTAGGGACTGTATTCCAGGCGCGGGGCTTTACAGCCCTGTGACTGTCTTGTAACCACCAATTTGTGCTTCTCAGTCCCTTCACCCTTTTCACTCAGCCCACAACCCGAGTCCCATCTGGCAGCCATCAATTTGTTCTCTCTATCTATGAGTCTTTTCTGTTTGTTTGTTTCTTAGATTCCACATATAAATGAGATTATATGATATTTTTCTTTCTCTGTCCAACCTACTTCACTTAACATAATACCCTCTAGGTTCATCCATGTTGTCCCAAATGGTAAGATTTTATTGATATTTTATTGTTGAGTAATATTTTATTATATATATGCATCACATCTTTTTTATCCACTTGTCTATTAATAAACACTTAGATTGTTTCCATGTCTTGGCTATTGTAAATAACACTAAATTAACATGTGAATAATATATCTTTTGAGTTAGTGTTTTTGTGTTCTTTAGAGAATTACTCAGAAGTGGGATTGTTAATTTTTGGAGAAACCTCCACACCGGTTTCCATAGCAGCTGCACCAGCAGTGAAGGAGGGCGAGGGCTCCCTTTCTCCACCCCCTCCTCAACACTTGTCTGTTGATTTGTTGATGGAGCCGTTCTGACAGGTGTGAGGTGATGCCTCATTGTGGTTTTAATTTGCATCTCTGATGACTAGTGACATTGAGCCTCTTTGCGTATGTCTCTTGGCCATCTGTGTGTCCTTCCTGGAGAAGTGTCTGTTCAGGTCCTCTGCCCATTTTTTAATCAGATTGTGTGGTTTTTTTGGGTAAGTTGTATGAGTTCTTAAAAGTTTGGGATATCAACCCCTTACTGGATGTATCACTGGCGAATATGTTCTAGGTTGCCTGTATCTTATTTTTAAATTGTATTTCCTGGATGGTTATAGTTGGTAAAAACAAAAACAAAAAGCAACTATTGATTTTTGAAGTTTGGTGTTCTATTCAGTCAGCGTGCTGAACTTTCTTATTAATGAAAATATTTTTTTCTGTTGATTTTTCTTTTTGTGTCTTTGTTTAGTAGATGTACATACCGACCTCAAACGGTGAAGGTTTAAACCATCTCTTCCAATCCATCATTTTCTTCCCTGTCCCTCTTCTGATTACTGCCTTCACAAGAAACTAGTAGTTCACTTGAATTTATTTTTCTTGATACTAAGGAAAAGAAATTGCCTTTTATTCTTAGTTTGCAGAAGAGTTTGTTATAACTTTCTTTAGCCAAAAAGTGCAGGTTCTAAGTGTGTTATGTACCAGGGCATTAATGTGTCTCTTTCAGTCCCGGTCTGACCCCCTTTGCAAGGCTTTGCCCCAGTGACTGTACCTGGGTACTCCATGGCACTAACCCCCAGTCACATGCCTAGGCCTTAGGAGCTCCCCCATGCTCCACTTGCCCCCTTGCTTTCCTGCCACTACCATAACAACATGCCTGGGCCAGTGAGTGCGACAGACTCGCAGAGCTGAGTCACCCCAGTTAGGTCCAGCTAAGGTTAGTGGAGTCCCGCTGACTTGCAGATGTAGAAGCAGGCTCAGCCAAGATCAGACAACCCCCAGGTCATCCACAGATGTGTGAGCTAAATGAATGCCTGTATATGCATTAAAATATATGGTTTTTAGTTACACAGTAATTGCCAACTGCAAATGTGTCACCTATCAGTGCTCTGTTTATCAATGATTCATCCCAGGTAAAAATTCCAGAAAGTAAGAGGAAGCCCATCCTTCCACCCCCACTTAAGGCCCTGCCACTCCCTGCAGTGCCCACTATGCTGCCAACACAGGTTAGAAATGGAGCTGGTACTCCTTGGGGCCTCAGTCATTTTTCCAGGATGTGGATGGAGCTGAGTTCCCCAGGGGACCAAGGAAGTCCTGATAACTGGACCCCAAGCCTGCCCTAACAAAAAGGAACCCCAAATAACCCAAATATGTCCTGCGTCTTTGAAGTTCTTTAAAATCACAAATGGTTGTAAGCACAGTCCTTGCTTGAGATCCTGAAAAGAGCAATTTCAAGAAAGGCCTCCTATTTTAGGACTTTGTTACCAAAGGAGCATTGCCAACATTAATTCTGCCTTAACTTTGGCAACTAGAATCGCTGCCCAAGCTGTTGTCAGAACCTGCAGCTGCAAGGTTGGTGAGTCCAGCCAGGCTTCCTGGTCGGGGAATAGTGGTTTTTTTCTAACTAATTCTTATTTTTGTACGCTGCACAGTCTTGCTGCTGTGCTGAAGAACCTAGTATCAATTTTAGTGGAAAATGCTGCAAAAACAAAAAGGTAATGCCACTTCCCTCACTGTTTCAAAAGGTTTTTAAGTGGAAAAAGGTATTTAGTATTTTTAATAAGCATCTTCAATAGTATTGAGTTGGTTTCTTTGTTCATATCACAAGATTAATTATGCTGTCAGACACTTTCAAGGCCTGCTTAACAAAGATTCAGTGATAGAATGGTTTGCTTTGCACTGCCTTTTTTCTGCATAGCAATCACAATCACCATTAGACAATTTAAAACCCTTTCACCAGCCGGAAGTTCTGAAGAGCCTTTTAATCAACAAAAGTAATTTTGCAAACAACTAGATACAGCATTTTTCATATTAACTAACTTGCATTTAAACTCTGCAGGCTTAATTCTTCCCAGGTCTCTGATTCCAGGAAACTGGGTTATTCCGATGGCCTAGAATCTGAACGTGGGGATCACAACACACTGCCTGGGTACCCCAAATTTTTACATACCATTACTCTACTCTGCTTATTAAAAACCTAGCATTGGTATGCAAATGTACTTCATTCATTTTAATTATCTCTTAATATACATATCTTGTCTAATCAGTGAAACCCTTTTTTTAAAAAATTTGGTTGCCCACAGAGCTTTATTTTGTTATTTTTACAACTATAACTTATTATAGTTTCGTATCATTATTTATTTTTTAATTTGTTTGTTTTTATTATTTTATTTGTTTATGCCTGGGATTAGAAAATTCTACTAACACCACTTTAAGATTTTAAAATTTAATTTTTTTGAAGATTAATGGAGTTGAAGCCTGAGTTCTGTCCTCACACAGCGGCAGCCCCCCCCCAAAACTAAAGATCCTGAGGGTTTGTACATAAATGATGGTTTCTTTGGTAGACGGAGCAGGGAGACACATTTAGCTTTTTTAAAACAATCAGGTGTACTTTATAAAATGGAACTAACCTCTTAACAACACCTTTAAAACATTCATTTACAGAAAGGAGAGGCGGCCGCCGGCCGCGTGGAGTAATCAGGCTGCGGCTGCGACCCCGCCCAGGCTGTGCTGGGCGCACTTTCAGCCCGGGGAGAAGCGACCGGGATCTGGAGCCACAGGACAGGAGGAGCAAGTCCTGTCACAAGAAATAACAGGGTCAGGAGACCTGACTAATGAAGTCACAGCAACTGGCACACGGAGCCAATCAGAAGAGGCGCCAATCTGAAAATGAGGGTGTAATTAGCGGAGAAATAATATGCTCCGGTTGAATTCGAGGGGAGCCTGTAAGGACTGGATATTGAGAGAGATCCTGAAAGATTAGAGCAAACATTATGCAACAAAGAATACCTAATTAGGGGAAGCGGACGTGCCTTAATTGGGGGGAGCTGTGACTGAGGGGCGCGGGCGCGCAGCAGCGGCCCAGCCCGACGCCTCCTGGCCCGGAGCCGCTCCGGGCCCGCGGGGTTTTGTCCCGTGGCGGGGAGGGCACGGCGCAGGTTCGCTAGCTGGCCGTCGTGGCCCCCGTCATGGTGCTTAGAGTGCCGCACACAAATCGTTAGTGCAAAAAGTGTGTCTGCGCGTCGGCACCTGGCAGGGAGCTCAGGGATCTTCCATGGCTTCCTTCTAGACCTGTTCTTGGCGAGGCACGGCTTTTGTTCAGGAAATTGAAACCGCCGCCCCGCTCCCAGACCACCGGGCGGGCCCCTCCTGTCCCCCGGCAGGGCCCCGGGGGTTTTATGATCCATGACAATGAGGAAGAATGCGACCAGCCGCCCTTCCCGCCGCAGCTGGCATCTAGGGGCTAGAAGCAGCTCCTAATTTTTCTCCTAATGGACAAACTACATGTTGTTTTAGTTCCTCTCTTTTCTTCCTTTTTTCCAAACTGCTCTGAGTATTGATTTTCATTTATTTTACACGATTCTTAATTGTCATCATTAGCTCTCTATGCTACAACCCCCTGCTTTAAATACACCCTGTCAATTTTGCACCATATTTATAGATTAATTTAAATGTGTTTTTAAATTTATGACTATATACCTTTGGTATGTTTGTAACATTAAAATACTTATGGTACAGAATTTTTTAATTAAAACTATTCATCAAAGAAAGTCCAGGTAGCGAGGATCTCCTTGTTTGTGGTGGGGGTGCTGGCAGGCAGAGCTGGCAAAATAATAGGTCAATTAAAAAAATCTAAAGATAGAGTTTCCAAAGGCCCAATTGTTTAATGAGCATTTGCCAACCAATCTCCCCAAATTAAATTACAAACTTGTTTTTTTAGTTATGATTATCGGGGCCGCTTGTGGCAGAGGGAAAGAGGCGGAGGAAGGGGTGTGCTCCTGCCCGGCTGCCTTCTCGCAGGGCTGGTTTCTCTGGGTCTGGCCGGCAGGACTGTAGAGAACACGTTCTGGAAAGTGACACCGGAAACCACGGTCAGGCCCACGTTTCCTGGTACTCAGGGCCTGCGGGCAGCCCTGCAGCGCCAGCTTTGTTTGACCTCTTAAAACGCTCAGTCTCGCCGGGCAGGCCTCTCCTGGAGGGCCTGCTCTAGGAGTGGATGCAGGTCTACTGCTGAAACAGGCTCTTACAGCTTCACCAGCCAGAAAAAACCCTCGCCCGCGCTTTGCCCACGTGTGCCTCTAATTCACTTTGCTGAACTGTCAGCTGTCTGGAGAACAGGAGAACTGTGGGAGCCAACCCCGCATCTGCGGTTCCTGGGCCGATGCTTCCCCACTGATGCTGCCCAGAGAGCCACCCTGAGGAAGCAAACGTGCAACTAGTGTAGTCGGAAAGCCAGGTGTAGGTGTGGGGGCCTGTGTTAAAGTCTGGCTCTCCCACAGGAATGGGTAAAAAGGTGCACTCAGTGTCTTTCTACCCGGCCAGGAAGGTCAGAGCACGTGCTTGGTGCTGGGTTTCCAGAATCCCTGTCTTCCTCTCTTGTTCTGTTTGGGGTGTGCCTTAATTTTTAGTCATTTCTTCCTATTTGTTGCCAGTTAAAAAAAATAGTAGAACATGGTCCCCAGTTTCTGGTAATACATTTCACATTTCCTACACTTTGAAAATACCATGTCCTAAAAGCCAAAGGCATGTTTTTCACGAGTTTTAATAATATTTTATATATTTTTCTGTTTCTTACTCCTTACAATTTCTAAATCCACCTTTTTGCTTAGATCGTCCCAGACCCAACCATATGAGAATGTTGCTTACTAGCAGGATGTGTTTTTTTAAATTAGCAAATTATTTGTGACACTTTGAACAGACATGGAAGGAATAAAATTGAGTGGTACCCTATTATTTTTACTGTTAGTATGCGGCTGACTTTGGGGGTAGGAATTGTAGTGATAGGACTGAATTTTGGTTCCTATATAAGCAGGAATGTAACAATGTAACGTTTCTCACATTGAGACCATGTGAAATTTATTTTGAATCAGATGTTACAGGAATGAGAAGCTTCTCTAGACGTGCCAGGGGATTGGGCAGACAGGGCAGCTGAGAGATTGCCCACTGGTTTCCTCAGCAGGCCTGGGGCTCCTGGGGCCACGTGGGAGCAGCCTCAGTTTATACATAAATGGGTCACGTGCCCATAGGAAAGCTCCTCCTGTACATCCTGCCACTCCCTGATTTATTTCTGGCTCGAGCTTTTATCAGATGCCCCCAGTGACAGGAGGGGGGGCAAAGGCAGATAATAATAGAGATAGCTAATGGAGCAGGGTTGCACTGGAGTTGGACCAAACCTTCCTTTTAGCCGACTTTGAATGCCGAATGAATCACTCAGATTTATATGGGGGTGGAAGCTCCACAAGGTTCGCGTCAGGGCAAAATAGGGTTACAATTCAATAAAACGCGTGGCAATGCTTTATTGACTAATGAACCCGCTGTGCCGCCAATGGCTATATTTTACTGCCACAGACCATAGCTGCCCGGCAATTACACTGAATGTTTGCTAAGGACGTGCCTGTCTTCCCAGATCTGGAAACGGGTTCACAAGAGCCGCTCCGAAGGATGCAGGTCGCACACCTTCCCCGAGTCTTCTGGGGATAGAAGCCAGGCACCGATAATAACAGTGCAAACAAGTTGGTGCCGCTATTTTTTAATAAGCTGTTATTATTGACTAACACAGGCTGCTGTGGGTGGGATGACAAAGCCTCGGAGCCAGAGAGTGGCTGTGAGGCTTCCACCAGAGAGCTTGCTAATGAGAAGCAGCCAAGTGCAGAGTTAAATGCGCCGCTGTGCTCTCTGCTCGCCTTCTCCGGAGCAGCACCGAGCTGCTGGCCGGGGTTCCACCCGTGATCCATTCCATCCCTGCCATTCCTCAAACATTTTGTCTGTGGACCTATTACATCACCAGGTAAGGCGAGGAGCTGAGAAGAAGAGGTGTGAAGTGGCAGAGATGGTGGCTGCTTGCCAATAAGCAGGGGTATTCTTTTATATTGAAGAATAGAGCAGTCACCATGTGGGTGGCTCTGCTCCCACACACTCAGTCCACGCGTGCCCTGATGCAGGAGCGGAGGCTTTCCAGTGTGATCCTTTGCATGCATGTGCGCACACACACACACACACACACACACACACACAGAGGTGGACTGAGTCTTCTCCAAAATGTCCTGTGCCTTTGTGCATTTAAAATGAACTTCATTTGAGGAGAGTGCAGTGCTCGTGGCACCAGGGCCTTTTTATGACATGACAGGCACTGGGGGCTGGAGCCAGACTGAATCAGATGTAGGACTTCGCAGCATCATGCTCTGCAGCGGGACCAGTGTGGACCCACAGAGCAGAGGCTGAGCCCAAGCTGCCTGGACTCCCAACTCGATGGGCCTATGGATGCTGCCTTAGGTCCGGTGTGCAGGGGGGAAATATTGAAGCTTGTGTATTAGTAGAAAGTGGGTTGAAAGTGATTCGTAGAGGATGGTTCATCCTAATATTTCTTTATCTAACAAAACATACTGAATATGTTTACATGTGAATAAATGTGCACAAATGATCTAGAAAGAGCCACACAAACTAAGAAAATGTGTGTTAATATTATACAGTGCTAACACCGTGCCAGGCATCTTTCTAAATAATTTATATATATTAACATGCCTACAACGCTTATGACAATCTTGTGGGGATTGTTACCATTCTGATCACCATTTGACAGAGGGGGGAATTGAGGCACAGAGGGGTGAAGTCCTGGCCCAAGCTCACACAGCCGAGGTGGCAGAGTGAGGACTCCGTCTCAGGCCATTAGACTCTAGAATCATGCATATTAAATTCCCCACCCTTAGCCTCTTGTCCTGAGGAGGGGGTTAGATGGGATAGGCTAGGCTGGTGATCAAAGAGAGCTTCAAACTAGTTGTGTCTCAGCTTTTAACTGGTAGACGATAGCATTTATATTTTTGTGAGTTTGTAGTAAGTCATGTTTACACAAATTACGTCAGCCTGAGTGCTGCTGAGTGACGACAGAGCCCACGTCTGAGTTCATGATTGCATCTATTTGCCAAAGTAGTCTAATTCCATTGTTGCAACAAATGAGCTGAGCTGAGGGCAACTTGATTATAAGGGATGTCTCCTCTCTAAGGATAGAAACTTTGACCGTCTTGGAGAGGAGATGGTCCCAGGGCCTAGGGCTGCCAAACACAGTACCACATGCTCAGGGGCACTCACTGCCACTGGGCACCACGCAGGACCTTATCCTTTAAAGCAGGACATATTGGTCATGCTAAATTCATATTCTTATTTAAATGTTGTTGGTTTTTAATATTTACTTTAATTAGCTTTGCGATTGTGGTTTTGTTTACATTTAATTTGCAAATTGGCTTTGTTTCAGGCTGCATGAAAGCCCTGAGGCTTAGTTCTACAAAATGAGGAGATGGGCATGTGCTTCCCCAGCCTCCTTTTGCCTCTCCCTTGTCCCAACAGTGGCCACACCCTCTAGGGCTGCCGGTTCCCCGTCTTCCCTACGCCTGCCCTCCTTCCTCCTCAGGAGCTGCAAGTCCCCTCCCGGGACCAGTTGCTCCTCCTGGACTCCCTGGCGCCACCCCCATGCTTCATCTGACCTTCAATAGAACTTAGCTTAGTGTTTTAAAATACATAACATAATGTGAATTGGAAAGCTCATTTATGCTTAAGAGTTAGTGGCTTGTGTTGGAGTAGGATACATGTTTAGAAGGACATGATGAATTCACTAGGAAAAAGCCTAAAAAGATAGATTTTAGGCAATATGAGACTTGAGGACTGCGGCATCCACCTACCCATGTACCACCTTGACCTTTGGGGTCGTGATGAGTGGGGAGGTCTTAAGCTGGCACAGTGGCTGGTAACATATTTCTGAGCTCTCCAGCTTCTATGTAAAGGCCATAATTGGACAGGTGTGGAGAAGGAAAGGGCTGAGGGGCATGAGAGTGAAAAAGAACTTTCTTTCATGTGGGGTCCTGGCATCTGATCTGTACCTCATGCATGCCTCCCGCACAACTGAAGTTTCAGGGTTAGCCATCACCTGTGGCCATGCCCCACTTCCTTTCTGGAAATCACTTTCCCAACAGTAAATGAGGGGTTTGAAATTGTGATCTCCAAAGGCCTTTAGTACGATATCCATGAGACCCAGATAACTGCACTCACTTCCAAGAGTCAGATCCGGGAAGAATTCCACCCAGTTTCAGTGGCTGACTCCTTCCCACTGGTCGGGACATCCCATCAGGAGAGTGTCACTAAGGAGTCCTCTGCATTGATGAGAGGGAAGGCTGGTCCAACCCTACTGCGAGGTCAATGGAGAAACGGGGTTGTGTGAGGGGGTGATTCACCTCCAAGTGCAAAGCCCAGCACTGGGATGTAATGGGAATTTGTGACACTCAGAGGAGAAGTTTAGGCCCATAAACCATAGACAGTATACAGTTGCTCATCTGTGACAGACATAGAGGGATAATTGTCACTTAATAAGTAATCCAAGGCTAATTAAATTTTACTAATACACACTGCAGTTTCTTTTTTCCTCCTTTGGCATAACCTGCATGAAGGGGTGCAGGAGAAGCTCTTGTGTGTGGAAATGAAAATACTGGGAGACGGCACATTGCACTGAAGCCGAGGAAGCTTCTTGGAATCCTTTCAGCATAAAGGTTCACAGAGCTTGGGTGGGGTGGAGCAGAATAACCGGACAGCCTGCAGATTGACAGCCAGTGTGGCCAAGGTATTGGCCCCACCCCGCCCACTTCCAACCCACCCCAGTGTGGCAGCCTCACCAAAGACAGGTGCCACACCTGACTCTTTGTAGTGCCAGGTGCTGAGCAGTGTACTGGAACAACCGTTGGAAACTCTGAATCCTTTATACTTGGAGAGTTTGACTCTGGGAGCAAGCTCTGCTTACCCAGGATGGAAGGACATAGTGGATATGCATGCAGGTCCTTCAGGACCAAGGGACACATTCCCCCAGCTGCTGGGAGTGTCAGCTCTCAGCTGAATTCCTCTACAACAGCTATTTTCCACTGGTGTGCCACAAGAATTGTTAAAACACGCAATACCTGACTAAATAAAAATATTGACAACGGCCAACACAATAGCTGTCTGGTGTGAATGAATCAAAATTATACCTATTTTTTTTGTCAGATAGGCAAAAAATATATTTTTTGGTGTGCCACAGAATTTTAGTTATTAATTTACATGCCATGAGATGAAAAAGGTTGAAAATCGCTGCTCTACAGCATTCGTCCTCTGCTGAAGCGAGCTGCTTCCTCAAGGTCATACCCATCCCAGGGAGCCAACATCCAGTGACCAGTTGGCGAGGCCAATGCCAAAGGCCCACCCCAGCTTCAGGCTCCCTGTGGAGACCATGAGTGTGACGCCTCCCAGTTCAGCCTCTCCCTGTGCTCGGCCCCGCATCCCGCCTGTGTTCTCAGCCTCAAGGCTGCTTTTGACTAAGCCTCCTGCGTGCACTCGAGGGCCCAGAGTTTGCTTCCTGCTCTCTTACCCTGTTCCCCAGGGTAGTGGCCGAGGTGCGAGGAAAGTGTGTGTTTGATTGAGTGTTTACATGCTCAGTTCCCAGCCCACGGCTGCCTTGGTGGGCTCTGGAGAAGCAGAGCCTGAGCCAGGGTTCCTGTGAACGGGGCTCCTGCGGGAACATTCTGCGGGGAAGCCTATGAGAGATGAAGGGAGCAGGGCATGCAGGGGGAACAGCCCAGCAAGGTCAGGTTTCAGATGTGATCTAGCCTTGGGTGCAGCGAAGAGGGTTCTGGAGCATAAATCACCACTGAAGGCCAAGTGCCTGGCCTTTTACATCAGTCAGTCATTGGTTGTGGACTTCCCTGGTGACGGGAACAGGGGCAGAGCCTCTTGGGGTGGCAGCTCCCATGGCAGAGGGCACTTCTTCAGGAGGGACAGCTGAGAGCCCTTACCCACACTCACTGCCCCTGGGGATGGGGCACCAGCTGCTGAGGGATGTCTGGGTGGACACCACCTGTCCTGATGCCAGAGGAGAAGCTTGTCACCTATGAGCTGTGCCCACTCCGGCTTCAGGTGACTCCTTCCACTCATTTCTTCTCTGAACTGTTGTCAGAGATGACTTTTTAAAGAGGGAGAATGGTAACTCTGAAACTTGCATGTTTTTTTGAAAGCCCCTTATCATCTACCATTTCCTCTTTTCTCCGACCACATTGAGGTAGGTGGGATAGGCATTGCTACTTTTTTTCATAGATGGGATCACTGAGCCCTAAGAGAGGCCAAGCCCCTGCAGAAGTCACCAGTGAGAGGTGCTCAGACACCGCCCTCCAGCATATGGCCCAAGGCCCTGGAAACCAGGAGGAGGCTCCCCTGGTGCCGTCCTGGTGGGAAAGCCCATGCCACTGTGCATGCAGTGCACAGCCGCGACTGTGGGCAGCCACCTGACCCTGCTCACACTCACTTGAACTGGACTCAGGCCACTCTAGTGACCTTGGGAACTTGCCTCTAGCCTGAGTCACCTACACTTCACTGGTCTACTGCCTTCTTCCTGCATCTGACCAGCTTCTTTTCCTTCTCGAAGTTTCTGTTCCTTCAACCTTCAGCCGGTACTGTTTTCTGGCTCTCCTTTCTGGCTCTTGCTCTAACCAGACCTGTCTGCCTGAAAATAGCTTGCTCCCTGACAATCCTACCACTGCCCCCACCATTTTTCTCACTACCCCTTCCTGAGAGGACATTGGCTTAGCTCATCTGTTGACGCTTTGTTGTGCTTGAGTGTTGTTCATCCTGACCCAGTGAACTATGACCAGGACATAGGGTGGGATTACCTGGTACAAAAGGGTAGCCAGTGACCTTCATGGGGTCTGAGATAGGGCAGGTTCCACACCCTCTCTGGTGCACAGAGCCTGAGTCATCGCCTCAGGGAGGCAGGGAAAGATCCTCCTTCCAACTCTAAGTTCTATGATTCTAAGGCCCAATATGTACCCCTAGAAACAAACAAAGAAGATGACTGCCCATCGGGATGGTGGTTCATCTGTTGAGGTCTCCTAGACAAGCCAGCAGACTACGGACAGGATCTCAGGGGGCCCCTACTCATGGGCCATGGGCCTCAGTGCCTCACAGCGCCCACAGGATAGTACGAGCAGGCTGGTGCGCGTCTCTGTGCGCCGAGGGGAGTGGGCGGTAGAGATGGAGACAGACTCACCTCGACAGAGAAGATGGAGAAAGAATGTATTACTACAAAAGGAAACAAGGCAGTAGATTTGAGGTGAGAAGGCCTGCACTGCGATCTTGGCAAACCAGGCATCTCTCCACACTGCCGTTTCTTCATCTGGAAAATGACGACCCTGATTCCACCTGACCTGTCTCCTGTGAGTTTGGGAATTCAGTGGGTCGGTGTGTGTGAAAGCCAGTGTGTGCCGGGGTGCTCAGCACAGGTGTGCGTGGAGGTCAGGTTTCCAGGAGCATGCCTGCCAGTTGAGGGACGCTGTCTTGGGCTCGTGCCACGGGGAGCACGGGGCCTTGCATCTTTCCTGTCCCTCACTGTCCCTGTCACTCTGCGCCTTCTTCGGGCAGGAGCATGCCTCGGTCCTGTAGCGCACACAGGGCCCCTGCCTCGAGGGGAGAGGCAGCACTTGGCTCCGGCTGCCGTCCCAGGGCCTCTGCTCTGTCATCGGTCATCGTCATCCTGCTCTTTTTCTTTTTAAGGTTTGTTTCTTTGCAAATTCCAAGCAGAGTAGAGGGAGCCCTGCCTGACTTCTACCTCTCTTATATACAGCAGCATGCTTTATGACTTTGTTTTAAAAACTATTGGCTTAGGGTGCAATAACACAGATGTCTTTGCCTCACAAGAGAACCGTGAATTTCCACTTCTTTCTCCTGTGACAGCTCAGTTCCCTTCCATGGATAGTCTCTTATTGGAGGGGAAATGGTGTTTCTCCATGAGTGTCCCTTCTGGTGGGGCAATGGGGTCAATAGCTCTGGTGCCCACTGTCCCTTTTTGGGCCCTTGTGGGTCCTAGAGCCAGCCTTGCCAGAAGCCTCTGGGGGTGGAGGATGACAGTGTCCACCCCCAGGGGACTGCCAAAGCCATCTCAAGAGAAATATGCTTTCTTGAGGCATCCTGCAGACGTGTCCTAAAAGTGGCATCCAGTGGCAAGGAAACGTTGTGGGCGACCTTACTAAACTGTCACCTGCCTGACCTCATCCTGACACACACAGAGAACAACCAGTGCTGCGTGCAGAGCCGGGCGCTCCACCAGCCTCTCCCACAAGTGTCGGCTGGGAGCGGGGTGGGAGCAGGGGCAGGCTGGCACGCGTGGCAGGGCGGCGGAGGCGGCTGTCTTGTGCGCAGTGTGCGTCCTGCTCGACACCTCACTCTGCCACGCTGCCTCCTCCTTGTGTGAAGCGGTAAGGTGTGAGTATAATTAGCACGGAGCAAAACTCCTTACTCTCTAATAATAACACCTTGGAATTTTATGTTACCTGCTCTCCAAGGTGATCGAAGCCTCACAGAAACGCACTTTTCGTCCTGTCTCACGGTGCCCCAGAGACGGAGATGGCACGCCTGCTCTACGGAGAGGGAGGCCAAGAGGAGGGCTCCCTGGGCCTCACCAAGGCGCCAAGGAGCGTCGCTGCGGCCTCCTGGCCTAACAGCGTGTGCAGAACATATGGGCTTAAAGTCCTCGAAAAGTGTGAGAGGACTAATGTAGGGACTGCAACACCAGCGCCTTTAGACAATACACAGGCAACATTTGTGCGTGGAGCGGGCCAGCGGGCACAGGAGGGAGTGGCAGGGCCTGGACAAGCTGGAGGGGCAGCCACCGGGAAGGGATGCCTTTCCTAGCTCCAGAGAAGTGTTGACGCCCAAGAATGCAAACCCAGCACTGCCAGGTCTTCCAATATTTATGTATGCAAATGTTGATACCCCCTAAAAAAAGAAAAAGAAAAAACCTCACCTCTCTGTACCTCATGTGTCCCCTGGTTGACACAGCCCCTTGGCCTCCAGGCTGTAACTTCTACACTAAGGCACATGATGGATCAGGATGGGCTGAAAACACACTGGCCTGTGGGGACATGTGGAGGCTCTATTCCATCTTTACTGTGAGGTGACAGGTCCCCGAATCAGGGCTGTGGCCGTGACATGGAGAGAAAGATATGGAGCCCAAAGGAGTGGAGACTGAACAACCAATGTGTGTGGCCCCCTGGAGGAGAGGAGAGCCCCAGAGAGATCTCGCTGGAGATTCTTTGTGGGAGGCAGCGGTGCCTTTGACGAGGACAGCGGAGCTGAGAGCGCGTCTGGGGGCATGGACCCGGGGGAGGTGGCGACGAAGCCTTCAGCATCAAGCATTCCAGGTGCAAACTAGGCAGGCAGGTAGGGATGTGCTGTGGCCTGTGTGTGTGTAGGCTTCTTCTCCCCGTGGGAGAGCAAACATTATAAAAATTGTGAGACCAATTTGAAGCTGCCAAATTTTTATTTGGCCAGGTGAGTACATGAAAATAAATAGTGACCAAAAAAATATTCCCAAATAAGGGCTTATAATAGCCAGTTCTTTAAAAAGAATCATTTTAGCTTCATAAAATCTTACTCTTCACCTTTATTTAATTTATTTATTTTACCACGAATGGGCATTAGTCCACGGACTGCTCTGACCCTCCAGGAGTAGTTGAGAGGAAAGCCCTGAGTGGAGAGGGTGAGTCTGTGAGCACAGAGGAACCCGGCGCTGCTGAGACACAGCGAAGAGCAGAGGGCAGAGGCTGAGTGCCAGGCCTGAGGGTGTGCCAGGCAAAGACTGGGGAAGCAGGGAAGCAGGAGACGAGAGGGGTGGCGCAGAGCGGACGGGTGCCCGGTGCTTAGTGAGGATGCACTTGGAAGGGAAAGCAGCCTGTGGGCTGGATGGGGACCTTAGACTAGAGCCCCGGCCTCTTCATTTTAGGGGCAAAGACACAGCCTCCGGGGGCCCTATGGAGAATATAGGCTGAAGTTCCAGGCCAGTGACAGTCCTCTCTGGACACTGAGGGTGGGCAGGAGAGCTCGGCTATGGCTGCGGGGCTGCACTGGCCCCCTGCGGAAGGACAGTTCGGGCTCGGGCACTCTCCCTACGCGGAGGAGGCTGCGCGCTGGGCCCGCGCCCACACCGTGGGGCGTCCGCAGTTCGGGCAAGGACCCTCCCAGGGTGGGTGGGGGGGCGGCTGCTAGCGCCGGTGGCGAGGGCCCTCCCCTCCTTTCCCAGGGCGTGCTTCCCGGACTGGGGGTTGATGCCCCGGAGCGCTGAGTCCTCCAGCCTTTGTGGTCTCTGGAAGTCGTTTTCCTGGGCTCCCGTGAGCCACCTGGTTGCAGTTCCACTTGGATCAGAGTTTTCCACTAAAGGCGATGAAGAGCTCCGCCATTCATCACAGTGAACAGGTGCCTGTGTCTGGGAGGAAACGGTCAGTGGTCCAAATCAGAGCTGCGTCTGCCAGGAGCCAAGTGGGGCTAGCTCTGCTGGATTTCTGGGCCGAGTTGTTCCCTTTTGTAAAAACGAATGCCATTCATTCAGCTCCGCTCCTGGGTCCGACCCAGGAGGCAATGAATTTCACGGATCTGCATATTCATCCGCTCACTCATGAAATGTTTACTGACCTCTCACTATGTACCTTTTCTAGGTGCTATAATCAAATAACATTCCTATCTCATGTTCTAGAGGGAAGGCAAACGTAACGAAAGGACCAAGTAATTTCAGAAAGTAATAAATGCTGAGGAGAAAATGAAAAGTTAATGTACCGGAGGGACTGGGGTCCTTCGGACAGTAGTCCGAGGTGAATCCATGCAGGGCCGAGGGTCTGGAGGAGGCTGTTCCAGGAAGAGGTAACGCAGCGCAAGTGCCTCATCTCGGAGGGAGGGGTGAGCTTGGGTGTTTGAGGAAGAGAAAGGGGACCATTTGGCTAGAGCCAGATGAGCAAGGCGGCACCTGCAGAAGACGAGGTTGGAGGGAAGCGGAGCCAGCGACACAGGCGAGGCCTGGGCTGTAAGGCAGCTACGAAGGAAGGCCCCGGAGAGCTGTAAGTGGGGAGGCAGTGTCCCATCCGGTGCAGAAGTGGTTCCACAGCAACAATAACTCTAAAGATTCACCAGCTTAAAGGAATCCCTGCCTTGGGCTACGTGTCAGTGGGGTGCACTCGCACTGTGCTCCGCAGCCTCGGGCAGGCAGGCAGCACCTGGGATGTCGGTCCTGCTGCCCTGAAGGGGGCAGGTGGCCAGTCACCTACTGTCTTTTAAGGTGTTTACCCAGGAGTGACACAGACAGCTTCAGTCCCGTGTCACCGCCAGGGTGGGTCGCCCGCTCCTGCCTACCCTCAGGAACGCCTGCTGTTAGCACAGGGGCCGAGGGCACCAGCTGGTGGGGGCAGCGCCCGGGGACCAGCAGTGGTGTCCGGTGTGCCCATCACCACGGATTCGCAGTGCCAGTTCTCGTGCAGTTGGATCATTTTTCCCCAAACAAGGCGGATCCAGCTGTTGAGTTTGATTGCTGATGCGAGTAGAAGCTGCAATTGTTGCTCTTTTTCCCAAAAAGCTGTAATAAAGCTCTGAGAACTGCAGTGACTGGGGGTCTCACAACAGGGCTCAGGGCATTTGAGAGGGGAGGTCTCTGCCCTCCTGGTGGGAGGCCCTGAGGCCTGATCTAACTCTAGGCAAGCTTCCCTGGGGGTGCAGGCACAGCCCTCCTGAGGCCCGCAGCAGGGAGGGGCCCCGGCCAGGGCCTTGACCTGGGGCTCAGGGCCCTCAGCTTGGCCTCAGCCTGGTGTCTGACCAGCTCAGCAACTACAGGCAGACCTCCTCCCTCCTGGGCTTCCACGTCTCAATTGGGAAACACGAACCTTGCTCTAGAAAATTTTCCTCAGAAGGTTTTTCTTTTAAATTTACATTCTGTTTTGATAAACAGTGCACAGTGAATTTTAGCACTCACCTCCCTGTGTCGGGCAAGGTACCCCGGTCACAGTCCCCATCCCTGTGGGCACACGCTTGTTCACTCTACATTCACTTTCTTTCATTCATTAACTCACTCGACAAACATGCGGTGTGTGCCAGGCCTGGGTCCAGGTGCTGGGGACGCGGGTGAGTACAGTGTAAGCCTCTCTCCCTCCATTCTGGGGGATGGTTCAGAAAACCAGTGAAGAAAGTGTTATCCTGTCCTTCCACCCTCATCGCAGCGTCACTGCAGGAGAGCGAACAAGGACCCCATCTTCGTGCTCCCCGAGGAGGCCAGGTGTTTTCATCAGACTTGGCTTTCTCTGAAGTGTAATAGGAAAGCAATATTTGTTCTTAATTACAAAGGGACAGTGTCCCTGAACATCCCTTTTCAGAGAATGTTGCCCTTCCCAGTCCTGGCTAATCTCCCCGACTTCCACTGGAGACGCATTAGGGTAAATGGGCCCAGGAAACGTGCTCCTCTATCAAAGGGGAAGCTAAGGCAGCATGGCACTCGCCCACCCCCTCCTCTAGCTGGGCTTGCAGCTGGAGCTCCGCACTGAGTGCTTGGGGAGGGTCATGTCCCCTTCTCTTTATTCCCTTGCCCTGCGTGGACCTGGGCAGCAAACCTGCTGTGATGTGGGAATTCAGGAAACTGGGTGGTCTGGGTTGGGTTGGCACTTTTGTCCTATTTGGTTTGTTGTGCTTCTGTCGATTTTTGCCTGCGCAGCACAGACTGACTTTAGATGACGCCCAATCACTGCCTTTCTCTCCATCCAGCCCCGTTCACTTTGCCCCGGTCCGGAAACCATTTCTTGGGTTTTCCCTCTATGGGTCCTGTTTTCAGGAACAGCTGAACTGAAAGGGATCCTGACTGCAAGCCTTCTCGGGAACACCAGAGCGGGTTCAGACACGTATGAGGGCTGTGGCTCTGGGCCTGGCCTGCCCAGTCTGTGCAGCCTCAACAGCTGCTTTGAGATGGGGAGCACCAGCTGGGCAGCTTCATGCGGAGAGAAAGAACCCCAGGTTCTCACACATTCTTATCTGAAAGGATAGAGAGTCTTCCATTTTACCCAGCTGTCTGAGGAAATTTGATAAAAATCTGAAAGATGTCCAGATAATAAATTTAATTCCAACTATGGAGCCCAAGATATAGACTGACTTTCGGGAAGTGGAAAGGTCTGCCCAGGTCTGTCCTGTGGACGCTGAACACAAGCGTGTGACCAGCATGTCCAGAGAACCTGCCTGTGCAAGGCGCTGTGACTGGTGCTGGGCTCCGGCGCCGAGTTCACAGCTTCTGCCCCGACACGGTGTACTGTGGGGGGGACCTGCTGTGGCAACAACACCCCAGGAGGCCACGCGAGAGGACTGTCCCACCAGGCTGCTGTGCTAGCCCAGGAAAGGAGTCACGGCCCGTCCCTGGGAGTGAGGCTGGGCAACAGGGAGCAGGCGTTAGGGGGCCACACAGAGGAACGCCGCTGCAGCTTAAGCCTGAGGGGTGAGTAAGCAGATGAGGGGGTCTTAGTCAGAGGGAGCAACACAAACAAAAGCCTGGGGATAAGATAAAATCTAGTACATTTAGGGAGCCAAATGAGTTCAGTGTTTCTGGAGTAGATCATGTGGTGTGGGTGGTAAATGATGACCCCCCACCCTAGGGAGAAGCAGGTGAGTCCGTCATGAAGGTCCTTGAACACATGTTACGCATGGAAGGGCCCTGCCGCAGTGACTAAGCACATAGACTGTGAGGTCAGATTTGCTTTGAGAATGCTGCTTCTGGGGCAATGCAGAAGATATATTGGCTCTATCGGAGGCTGCAACATGGAAGCCATTGCATTGATCGAGTCAGAGAAAGTGGTGGGAACCTGGGTCAGGGCAGTGGTGAGAAAAAGATGGGCATGGGAACCCCCCAATCTGTGATTGATTAGACAGTCGCTGTACTGACAAGGAGAAGACAAAGAGCCCAAGGCAAGTGAGGGTCGGGGAGCAGTGGCAGGTTAAACGTGGAGGTCCTCATGAGATAGCCAAGGATAATTAGATTTGAAGCCATTTTCCAGCCAAAGGAGAGGCTGGGCTTGCCCACGGAGTGTGTAAATTGAAAAGAGAGAAAAAAAAGAAATCCCAACAAAAACACGTTTTTACTAGAAAGACTATGAGAAGTAGCCCTGGCTGGTTTGGCTCAGTGGCTGGAGGGCTGGCCTGCGGACTGAAGGGTCCTGGGTTTCATTCCAGCCCAGGGCGAGTACCTCAGTTGCAGGCTCGATCCCCAGCCCCGGTCAGGATGAGTATGGGAGGCAATCAATCGATTGTCTCTCTCACATCGATGTTTCTCTCGTTCTCTCTGTCCCTTCCACTCTCTCTGAAAAGCAATGGGAAAAATATCCTCAGGTGAGGATTTAAAAAAAAAAGAAAGACTATGAGAAGTAAGTCTTTGAAGGAGCCCAGGAAAGGGATGCCAGAAAGGTAAAATTGCAGGAGGTGGTATCTTGAAAGTCAGACTTTTAAGAACTAGTTCTGTACCCATGTTTGCAGAGAAATCAAGGTACCAAGAACATACGAGCATTTTTGTCAGGGAGCATACGGGCAATCGCTGGATGGTGGCGGGGCAGTTCCCAGGAGATGGGGGGAGCAGAAGCCAACTGCAGTGAGCTACGGCGTGAGCAGAGAAGAGGGGGGAGCGGGGACAGCAAGCATAGACCATCCTTCCAGAAACTGGGATGGTTGTGAGGGCAAGAAGGTGCTTAAGGATGTAGAGAATTTTTTTATTAAGTTGGAAGAGCTTTAAGTACGTTTCATTGTAAGAAGGAACAGAGAGAAAATATAGGAAAGAAAGGAGTGAATCCATGAAGCCAAAGCACCAGGGAGAGGGACTGGGAGAAATACGATGAGATCAATGCCCATACAAGTGGATAAGGGTGGAGGGTGAGAGATTGGAAAACCACAGGAAAGCTTTGAAATAATCATCAGAATGGTTACTGTTCGGGAGAAGGCCGGGGGGAGCTGAGGAGAGGCAGCCGTGGGGCAGGCCTGGCTGCGCCCCAAGTCCCTGTGTTTGAAGGGCCTCCGGCTTGCTCAAGAGAGTGATTTTCCTCCCGCGTTGTTTGGGACCCAGAGTGGAAGTAAAGAAAGGAAAGTGGATCGACTCAGCCCTGGCCGGTGGTTCGGTGGTTAGAGCACCAGCCCACACACCCAGGGGTCTCGGATTTGATTCCTGGCTGAGGGCACTTACCTGGGTTGCAGGTTCGGCCCCCACAGTCGGGGGGCTCGTGAGGGAGGCAACCTGTTAATGTGTCTCCCTCACATTGATGTTTCTCTCACTCTCTCTGTCCCTTCCACTCTCTGAAAAGCAATGGAAAAAATATCCTCAGGTGAGGAAAACAACAACAACAACAACAAAAAAATAAAAGAAAATGAATCGACTTGGGACAGGGGCTTGCCAGGGAAGGGCATGGACAATGAAAAGAGTGGTGACATGGAGGACACTTACATGAGAATGGCTGAAACAAAAGAGCATGGAGACCAGATGAAGAAACAAAGGCAGATGGCATTGCTAGGAAGGAAGATAGCACTGGCATCCTGGGCCCAGAAATACCAGTAAAATAGAAAAAAATATATAAGATGAGGAAATCTTCAAGAGAGCTAGGGCAAGATCCTGGGCCTGAGAATGGGATGCTTCTAGCATTTAAGATGTAGAGAGTCATAGTTTCTGGGGGTGACCAGTCACCTGGAGGGATAAAGTAGGGTGAGATGCAGGTCACTGGACATTAGCAGGTGAATTGGTTATCTGTGAGGCACTGGTGATGGGTCATCCATGTTAAGGCTGAGGTCACCCCCAGTGACAACCATGGGTGGGAGGAGGGGAAGATACTGACCCAGTTCTCATGGTGGCTGATGAATGAGAAAAGTGCCCGGGAAATTGGTAAATGCCAGGATGACGAGAGGTGGATAGCACAGCCAGACGGCGCTTATCTTCAGGAGTAGAAGTAGAAATGGTTCACAAGTTCTGATGCTGTTATGTGCGGGCATGGAAGAATGAAAGTTGCCATCAGAGAGGAGTGTGGGGCACCCTTGTCCCTAGACTGCCTCCCTAAGACCACAGCTTCAACTGTAGCACAAGGAGGTTGAAGATAGAAGGGAGATTTGAGGACCAGTTTCCGTGTAGCAATTGGAAGGGAGAGGAATGCAAGTGAGGTGGTCGGGGAAAAGCAGGCACCGCACATGGGGATGGAAGAACCCGAGGCTGCATGACTGGAGGTGGGAGAGAGCTGGGACGGTGGCGCAGTGAGGTGTTGTGCTCCCCAGACGTACCCCTGAGCCAGACAAGTGCGCTCGCCCCGAGGCCCAGTCAGCGAGCGGAGGCAAGTCAGTGCTTGGTAGTGATCAGTGGGAGCTATCAGTTCATCGGATTCCAGCTAAGTGTTAGAAATGCGCACGGAATCAGGCTCAGGACCCATGGGTTTCTCTCCTGTTGGGCTCACCTAGACCACCCAGGTGCTCTATCCCCCTGGTGAGCCTGGTTTATCATGGAGTTATAGAACTTCCCCCGATAGCTGTGTCTGTGAAGCTTGAACTTGACTGCTGTCAATCCAAGCCTCCACCAGGAAACTCATTCCATATCATGTAATGGATAAGTGACTTTTCCTCTTAAATTAGGGTTTGACAGAGTAATTGTAAAATTGGTATTTTGCTTAAAAACCCTTCCATTGAGCTCATAAAATGACATGAAAGAGAAACTTTCTCAGTAGAGATTTTTATAAGATGGAGCATATTGAGCTGTATTTAAACATATCAGGTGCCTGTAAATTATCAGTAGTAAGAGGGAAAAAGGACAATTGTTTTATTTCCAAAAGATTTCAATGACTTTCACACAGCAAGACCTCATGGCCCTATCAATGCAAATGGCTGGTGTTTGGATGACAGGTCTGTGTCTCTTAGGATGGAGAATTTCACTCTCATGAAAGGGAAGGAACAGCTGAATGGGATACATATTCCAATCTCTGAGTATTGAGGTTAAAAAGTTTTTTAAATTGCTACTTGTTTTTCTAAGTAATACATACGTGTCAAGAGCACGGATCCTAATTTATTGAATTCATGGTTCCTCAACTGGAGTCTAGTGCATGATATTCTGGTGAAGTGTTTGATAAACTAAACTAATCCAGTTTTCTTCTTTTTTGTTTTAACCCTCAGCGAGGATATGTTCTTACTGATTTTTAGAAGCGCGGGGGGTGGGGGTGCGGAGAACACTGAAATGAGAGAAACATTCATCAGTTGCCTCCCATATGTGCCCCGACTGGGAATCAAACCCCTAACCTTTTTGGGGTCCAGGGCGGTGCTCCAGCCAGCTGAGCCACATGGCCAGGGTCTAAGTCCAATTTTTAAGCGGCTGAATTAGAATCCAGCACAAGAAGGTCACTGGAGTAATTCCTGGGAAAAGTGATTAAGACCAATATGGCAGATAGTACAACCCATTTACTGATGGTGATGCTGTGGGAGGAAGGGCCTTCCACCTTCTTCCACATCCCACCCAAGCTGGGGTCCGGGGGCGGGAGAGGTGCTGCGTCTAATTCCTTTGCCTCGGTGAGGCTGTGGTTTTACTCCCTGTGTCATGCCGTGAGCTAGACCCATCCTCTACTCTTCCTCTGTCCCATCTGTTCACGTGCTGGGCTCCTAACGTGCTGCTACATGTAGAGGAGATGGATGGAAGGAAGGAAGGAAGGAAGGAAGGAAGGAAGGAAGGAAGGAAGGAAGGAAGGAAGGAAGGGTAGATTGAAGGAAGGAAGGGAGGGAGGGAGAAGAAAGGAAAGGAAAAATTAACTTCTGAAACCCTTTCGCCTTTGGTTCAGTGTCCGTCTGCAATATCCCGGAGAACATGCTCACACAGCCCCGAGGGGCTGCACCCCACGTGAAGCTCCCACGCACTCCCTACATTCAAGTTGGGGCGACGCGGCCTCGTCACCCAGCGTTCCAGCTGAGCGGGAAGAGCTCCTCTCCTCCGGCCCCCCGGTGCGGATGCGGGGAACACAGTCGTCTGCCAGCCGCAGAGTCTGGAACAGGCCCACATGGCGGAGCCACGTCCTTGTCATTACCCTTGCTCTCCACCCTTCCTATGACCGTAGTGTTCGGTGGAAGACCCCGGGTGCCACTACAGCGGCAGTTAGCAAAGGCTCACTCCCCTTTTCAGACACACGGTGGGTAACGAGACGAGTCAGAGAGGCTGGGCAGAGAGGTCTGGAGTCCATTCCCCTTGCTCCTGCCCTGTCTGCTCACCTCCCCTGCCTCCCACACGCCGTGCTCCCCCAACCCCCCACTCAGGAGGGAGCACCTCTGGTCTGAGCCTGTCGGAATCTGACCCCCACGCCTTCCCTAATGCCCCCCCTCGTCAGCCAGACTTGTGCAAATGACGCTTGGAGTTCTACCTTCCCTGGCACGGGCAAGGAAGTGACTGCAAACTTGACAGTCTATCACTACCAGGGAGTGACAGTTTAAAAAAGAAAAGATTCCAGTTATGAGTGTAAGTTTAAAAATGTAACTAAAAGCCTTCATCAAAGTTTAAAGAGCTCCTTGCGCTTTTAGCATGTGCTTATTCTGATTTATTGACAGTGACACACCTAGGAGCAGAGCCTGTGCTGAGGCGGTGGGGTAATGGACTTCGGGGGGAGGGGAGGAAGGTGCCGCTCGCAGCCGAGGGGCCGCTGATTACAGCCCACTAATTTGTTATGCACTCCGGCAAATCAGCGGTGATTCATATGACAAATAAGGAGAAAAAATTAACAGCTGTCATGTTGTGATGTGTTAATTTCCTGACAGTCTCTGCACTGAAGCCAATTACTGATTTAAGGGCAGGGAGAGAGAGCCCTGTTCAGGCTTCTAATTAGGCTTCTTCAAGACTAAAAGGATAAAAGCAAAAATAAGAGCAAGAGAACGAGGCAGGTAGCTGGGCTCCACGATGCTCACATGCTTTTAAAGCCCCAGTTAAATAGCTTTAAGCTTAAGTGTGTTTAAGATAAGAATTTAGAAGCATTTATTCACTTTTATCCCTGACCTGGTGGGTTCGGCTTTTGTGGTGTAATTGGGAGGGGAGCAGGCCCAGGCTCTTTTGCCCTCTTTCTGCGAGGGTCCAGCTCTCAGGCGTAATCTGCTAATAACACCTCTGTTTAGTCGTGTCAACAGCCATCACCGTGGGAGACAAAGGGCAGTGGGTGCCCTGCCCGCTCCCTGCTCGGGGTCGTGCAGAGTGCCACGTACTTTGTGGCTGTGCCTTAATGGCACTGAATGTTCCTGCTGGCATTGGCCCCAAAAGAGAGGACCTGGGGTGGGGGTTACTGGGGTCTCAGTGCTTAGACATGAGGCAACCTCCGCATAGACCAAAGGGAAGGGAAAATTCCTACGTTATTGGCTTGACGTTAGCTTCTTCCAAAATATTGTCTTTCCCGGCTCCAGTTACCTGATTGGTCATATGCGTTGGATCAATTATGCAGAGTATGAGCAGCTCTGCTCTCGGGGCCTGAAAGGCCTCTCATGGGAAGTGTGGGGGTTGCTGTCGGGTGGGAGAGTCGTCCTTGGCCATTCCAGCCATATTCATGCTTCAGCAAAGCTCTCTGCGGCAGAAGCTCCTCTGTCTGTCGCTATGATCCATCAGAAACATGGAACTTGAAGAGGCCATGTGCCTCTGAGTATGACCAGCTGCACAGGTGGCTCTCTTTTTATATTACCTTCCAAGAAAAGCGTTCCTTTCCAATGTGTCCTTCACTCTTTTTCAGGGCTTGTTCAAATCAGAAGCTATTTGTAAAGTTATTTTTTTAAGACTCAGAAAACAGTGGCTTCATGGACTGATGGCATGATTACATTGGGGCCCCTTCCTTGTGTCTTCCCTAGAAGGACTTTCTCCCCAAGTAGAAGCTGTATTTCCCAATGTTCATGATTTATTTCCTTGAAAGTGGGGAAATTCATTAGGATTCTTCGGTTGCCTGTGACAGATAGAATGTATGAAAGAAAGAGAAAAGAGAGGGGGAAAAAGCCAAACATAAGTGGCTAAAGTGAACAGGAAACTTCTTGGTCACAAACTGAAGAGTCTAAAACGCTCTTGCTTGAGGGGTGGGTGTGTTGGCTGGACACTGAGCCTTGGACAGTGACCACAGGCTTGGAATTATTGCCATAGCCCATGGCCCAGCCTCCTTTGTGTGGGTCACATTTTCAGATGGGCTTTCCCTCTGGTGATAAACAAGCATCCTGCAGGTCCAAGTTTGATTAAAAAGGGAGAAGTAACCCAGCTGGTGTGCTCAGTGGTTGAGCATCTACCCATGAACCTAGAAGTCACAGTTCAATCCCTGGTCAGGGCACATGCCCGGGTTGTGGGTTCAATCCCTACTAGGGTGTGTGCAGGAGGCAAATGATCAATAAGTCCTTTTTATCATTAATGTTTCTACCTCTCTCTCTCTTTCTTCCTCTCTCCAAAATCAATAAAAACAGGAAAAAAAATACAAAACACCCCCACACAAAACAACCCACAGAGAAGCATACCATCAACAAATCAACAAATGACAGTGCTGGCGAGGGTGTGGAGAACAGGGAACCCTGGTACCGTGCTGGTGGGATGCAGACTGGGCAGCCACTGTGGAAAACAGTATGAGTTTCATCAAAAAATTAAAAATGGAGCTGCCATTTGACCCAGTGATCCCACTTCTAGGAATATATCCTACAAAACCTGAAACACCAATCAGAAAGACTATATCCACTCCTATGTTCATAGCAGCACAGTTTACAATAGCTAAGATCTGGAAACAGCCCAAGTGCCCATCAGTAGATGAGTGGATAAAAAACCATGGGACAGTCACACCGTGGATACTACGCAGCTGTAAAGAAGGATCTCATACCCTTTGAGGCAGCATGGATTGACCTGGAGAGTATTATGTTCAGCGAAATAAGCCAGGCAGAGAAAGACAAGTACCACATGATCTCACTCATATGTGGAATCTAATGAACAAAGTAAACTGATGAACAAAATATATTCAGAGACATAGAAGCATGGAACAGACTGAGGAATCTCAGAGGGCAGGTGGGGAGGGGGGAAGATTAACCTAAGAGCTTATGTGTATATATGCATAACCCATGGACACAGACAGGGTGTGGTGAAGGCCTGGGAAGGGTTGGGCTGGTGGTGGAGGGGGTTAAGGGGGGGAAAAAAGGGGATGTGTGTAATACTTTCAACAATAAAGATAAACTTAAGAAACAAACAACAACAAAGGAGAAGCAGGCCTTTCTCCACGAGTTACCCCACAAGTCCTGAGCCCTGGTTAGGAGGGTGACCTTGTTAGGAAACAGGCCCTGTGGCTCCCTCCTTTCAGGCAGGGCTGCTAGCCCACCACAGAGCTGACTGAGGAGCGCACTCAGACAGAGTGAGAGAAGGGTGGATGTCCCCAAGAAGGAGGAATGAATGCTAGAGAGGCAAGCCACAGACATGTCCTGGAGTGGACGAGTGGACACAGAAGGAAGTCTTTGCAGAGAGCTCCTAGATCAATGTTGATGTTTCTGAATTTCCTTGAGTTTCCTAATATTTGAATACATTTAAAGTGATATTATTTAACTTTTTAAAAGGGAGCAGGTAGGGGAGGAAGGATAAATGAGGGGTGATGGGCACAAGTCCGTCAGCAATTGCATTACCAGCCAGTTCCCACATTTGCAACACTGAACCTGGAGAGCAGACGTAGAGCAGGGCCTCCTTTAGTGCATGGCTTTCTTTCCATAAAGATTTATCACATGTCTGGGAGTAGAACGGGCCCCTAACCTGGAGGCACTGCCATGGCCCCTGGTGACACAGTGCTGCTCGGAGGCCTGTGCAGCCCCAGCTGAGGTCACACCAGCTCTGCCGGGAGAGCTGCTGCCTCCTGCGGCCTGTACGTCTGGGTCCGGGGTAAATGCATCATTACTACAATTAAGGAATCACTCATGCATTGCCCAGCGAGGGGAAACTGGTCCCTAGGGCCTCACTTCCTCCCAGTGGCGCCCTCCTTTCAGGCAGGTGCTCTGATTAAAAGGCTTCAGTAGTTTATTTCATTAGGAGTCACTGTAGGTATTGCCTAAGACAACAAGGACCGTTCCACATTGATTTGGTTGCTGACTGCAACCCTAAACTTGAACAGACAGCTAGAAGGTAATTCTCTCTATGCTTTGCTTAGTTCCTAACCCATTACCAATTGAGTTGAAACATGTCAGCACCGGGAGATACTGAGATTATTTTTCAGGAGGGTTTGCGGAGTGAATGATGCACACGCATTTACCTACCGAAAGCTGTCCCACACTTACGACGTGCTGACTTCCACAGTGCCCTCCATCTGCATCGCGGTGTTCCCCAAGAGTGCATGTCCCTGGGGAGCACTGTGCTGGCCTCGGAGAGAAGAGGCTACCTGCAGTGTGGGCAGGTTTTAGATAAGCCCCGTAGGGCTCTGAGAAGCCCTTACCTTGTGGGGAGACCTTGCCAGCCGACTAGGGTTTCTAGGGAAGGACGGCATTAACCGGGCTGAGCCCTCAGGGTGCCGGGGAGCAGCCAACCAGCTGTCAGTGGAGAGAGAAGCAAGATGATTCTGACTAAAGACGAGGGTGTGGGAGACAGAGATGAGATCGGAAGAGAAGAGCCCTGAGGAACCTAGGGGGGTGGCGAAGGCGCTTGACCGGGTCCTGGGGATCCTGGCCGTGGGGAAACCGTGATGCCTTGTCAGGCTGAAACCTGGGAGTGGGGTGGGCAGGAAGGAGGGAGAGGGAGGGGTGTGTGGTTTGGGGCCCATAATCCAGAATGTTTGCTAAGCACTCTGGCCCACTGTCTGTAGTTGGACGCACTGCCTGCCCGTGCTTCCCAGACCCGCCAGCTTTGTGAGAAGTTGGGGGCCCTCTGTTCCCTCGCCCCCGCCCCGTTCTCCCCGCGCTCTTCTGTCTACCTCGTCTTCCCTCCTCCCTGCTTCCTCACTGCTCGTCTTCCTTTTGCGTGAGCATTCCTGACGATTTTCATCTCTAGAAGACTTTAATCACCACTCAAGGGTTGTAGGAGATGTCAGGAGGGTGGTGAGGAAAGCCCCCCAAGCAAACAGACCAAACCTAACCTCGCAGGCACCCAGAAGTGGGGTTTGGAGTGTGCCCCCACCGCCCAAGGCCAGTCAGCCCCTCCCTTCCCTGGCCTCGACTTTCTGTTCAGACTCACTCCTGAACTCACGTCCACTGCAATGAAGAGGACACTCCCACCATGGCAGCTGAGTGGCCGCGTGGGGACCCCAGAAAGCCCGCGCGGAGACCACATTCTTCTGGCCTGGCTCCCCCTTTTCCATCGGAGGCTTTCGAGGCAGCTTTTCTTCCGTCTCCCTCTCCAGAGGTACCTGCAGATGTTTCCCAGGGCGTTGATTCAGCTCAGGGTGCTCAGGAGGCATCGTTTCCTGGGGGCATGTGGCCTTATCGGCTCTCTCTGCTCCGCCCAGTCACCGGCACAGCTCGGGGGAGCGTTTGTATTATGGATGCGGCCTCAGACGAGACGGGCTCTGTGGCTACAAAGCTCTCAGATGACGGAGTGGCTGGTGCTGAAAGACACATGAAGATGGCAGGTATCCTGAAGGTGTTGTCCGTAACGTTAAAGAGCAGGAACAGCCTTGGCTGGCATGGCTCAGTGGTTAGAGTGTCAGCCTGTGCACCAGAGGGGGTTCGATTCCCAGTGAAGGGCACATACCTGGGTTGCACATTTGATCCCGGCCCCAGTCGGGTCAAATGTGGCAACCAGTCGATGTGTCTCTCTCATTGATGTTTTTCTCTCTCTCCTCTCCCTCTTTCTCCCCCTTTCCTCTCCCTTCCACTCTGAAATTCAATGGAAAAAATATCCTCCGGTGAGGTTAACAGCCAAAAAAAAAAAAAATAGAGCAGGAACAGGTGAGACCAGAATCACAGGCTGACCATGTGTGGAGAGGAGAAATGTAAACATGCAAAGTCCTTCGTTGTGGTCGAGGCGAGGCCCTTCCACTTGTGTAGCAGGACCTAAGGTTCTTCCCATTTTACAGGAGAGCAAGCTAAGCCTCCTGTACTGAGGCTGCTCTGAGGAGGCTGCAAGTGCCCTGACGGAGGAGGGGAGCAGCCAGGGAGCAGGAGCACCGGAGGGAGTGCACAGGCTTATTCCCTGCAAGTCCCGGTGGGCCCAGAGGAAGCCAGGTCCTGCCCTAGCACTGATAAAACCCAACTCTCTCAAGTCCCCCTGGAGCCCATTTCAAATTCTGGTGAAGGAAGGGCAGAGGCACAGCATCTGGTCGCCTTTCAGTTGGTTCAGATGAGGCCAACACCCAAAGGAGACAATCCCACTGCCTCATCGGGGCACTTTCTGACCTGGAGCATGGGGACCTGAGTGGGCCCATAGGTGGCCCACAGAGAGTCTGGAGAGCCTATGAAATTATATGAGAAATGTTTGTCCGAGAAATGGGCACTCCCCTATAAAGGAGGCATAGATTTCATCAGATTCTCAAAGGGGATGGTGACCCCAAAGAGTTTAAGATGTTTCCCTTTATTGCTTCTGAACTGGGCACTGAAGTCAGACAGAGTCAGCTTGAGCCCTGGCTCTTGCACTTACAGTCATAGCTCTGTCCTCTGTGCATCAAAGCCTCACAGACGCTGAGAGGGACGGTGGCACGGCCTCCTAGAAATACTGTTGGGGTGAAAGGAGGTGTTGCCATGCCTGGTGTACAGCAGCATGCAGTGGGGGCGGTGGGAGGGTTGAGCCCCACCCTGACCTCCGCTGGACAGCCCTTTCCCTTTAGATCATTTTCTTATCTGCAACATGGGTGCAGTCCGTCTATCCTGCTAGCCTTTCGGGGCTGCCATGAGGATAACCGCAGAGAGAGCACGGAGAACGGCTGGGCATCAGCCTCGGCAGGGCTGCCAGCCCGTCCCATAGCCAGGTGTCTCCAAGCCTGTGGCTGGGCAGCCCACACCCGGGAAGGGCCGAGGGCCTGGTCCCCAGGTGGGTCTCTCAGCTCCTTCATCTCCAGACCTTCACCTTTTATGAAACCTCAAGGGCAGCTGGGGGAAGAGAGTGCATTTTAATTTAACAGGGAGAATAATTCAGGTGCTTATAATGAAATGCGACAAGCAGAACATAGCAAGTAAATACACTACAAACTATGTTGCAAACCTCTAAGGTAACAAAATAACTAGTTTTAGTTGCTATTTTATCTATTATGAGAAATGTCAAAAATTTGACAACAGAGTATTTAATAAAAAATACTATAATTTGTGTTTAAGCGATAGCAATAGATATTACATTTATTTTATTTCTATCAAAGGAGACAGGTTCGGGATTCCTTAAAGGAATTAGGAAATACAAAGTGAGAGGTTTAATGGGCCTGGGATGAACAGGCTGCAGGTTGGGCTCTCCGGGGCGGGCACGTGGGGACAGGCAGCTGGGACTGGTCACGTGCTCCGCCTGTGCCAGCCTCCGTGGGGAACAGGGAAATACAACCTTACAATCCAGGAAAAATACCTGGGATAGGCTGGGAGCTATGCTTGGCACCTTGTCACATGGCCCCTGCAGGTGCCCCAGGCTTGGTGCTCCTAGGAGGAGGGACCCAAGACACATTCCGAGGACAGACGAACCCTGGAAAAAGCCTCCTTAGTGAGCTGGAGGGATGCACAGAGCTGCTGGAGCTTTATCACTGGTGAAAAATCAGAAGCAATGTAAATGTCCATCAAGAAGGGAGTAAGGACACGATGGTATTTCCCTCCTAGAATGCCATGCAGCCACACTCAACTCACACACAGGTGTGCTAGACCTTAAAAATGTAACAGTGACCAGGCTATGGGGAGAGGCCTACATGGCATGGTTAGCTGTGGGTCATTGGGTCACTGGGCCGCAAGATGAGGCATCACTTAGCTCTCTATCTCCATGTGGCCTACTGGCCAGGATAAGTCTCGTGCAACCCTGGGGAGCTCCCATCCCTGATCCGGAGCCACTGCTCATCTCCAGGCCCACACCCCTGCCATGGAGCAGCAACCCAGCGACCAGATTTTCTTAGTTATCAAGAGAAGCTGCAATACCTTCTTTATATGAAACCTCTTAATTTCTAGATGTTTGCTCAACTTTTTAAACTGTGTTGGGCCTCCAGGAATGGGCGAGGATGCTTGAACTGGAAGATCCTTTTCCTGCAGGTTTGAGCAGTAAGAACCCCAAGGGAAGAGCTACAGGCCCCACCCATCTGCTTGCCCTGAGCAACTGTTTGTCGTGGCAGCTAAGCCACTTCCCAGCCACCTAAGCTTGCGCAAGCCCTTCAGACTGTCTGAGTCTTGATTCCTAAGGAGTTAAATGGGAGTCCGTGGCCCCAACTCATTGGCTGTTGGGAAGATTAGACAATATACAGAAGCACGAGGACACTCTCAGGAAACCGTGACTCCTGTACTCACACAGAGCATTGATGCTGCCATCGTGTTGGGCACTGTGAATTTTTAACCCTGAACGACAATGTGCCTAAGAATTCCTCTCCATGCTTCATGCAGGCAATGGACTCTTTAAGAGGCTGTTTCTGTGTGTGGTCAGACATGTCCACGACACAGATGGGAGCCCATCTCCTGCCCCACTGCAGTGGCCACCACCAGGTGGCTGCACTGAGGAAGGGGCGCACCACCCACCACCCTGCCTCTCTGCCCAGCAGCCCTCCTGAGAACGGCTCCAGCCACGGCTGCTGTCGCCTGCTGAGCTTGCACTACGAAAGAGGCCGACAGTCACCTCTGAAGAAGGCTGCAGTGGTGAGAGGCCTAGAAATGCTGCTCGTGAGGCGCTCCGGGGACCCTTTGGGGAGAAAACAGTCGCCGTGCACAGGTGTTTGAAGAGAATATGTGTGTGTGTCGGGGGGCCTTGCATTGTCCTAGTCGGAACTGTGCACTGAACAGCTTCTGCGCATTGGGGGTGTTCACGCAAGGCTAGTGGCTCTGAGAGGCATCAACTCCCATTTGGAGCGTGATCTCACTACCTGCTTCATAGAGGCTGCTTTCAGTCTGGCTTCTGAGAGGCTCCAAGCATCACGGGAACCCCTAAAATAAAGGGCAAGGGCCTTCTCTGAACCCCCGTGGGCTGGCTGACTCTCTGCAGGACAGAACCAAATACACACGTGGACAATGCACAGCCCCTGCCCCACAGTCTGCCCAGGTATCACCCATGGCACAGCCAGAGCAATTAATAACATTGGCACCTGATGAGAGGCCCTGGCAGGTTTCCCCTGTTCTCCATTTGCCTTCCCAGGGCCTGTGAATAAATTAATCCCCTAATACATAATTAACTCGAAGTTGAAAGGTGAAGTCAAACTTAACCAATTTACTGCTCTGGAGCTGGTTTAGTTCAGATCATGTGATTTTAATTCTTTCCGTATGACCAGGTGATGGGGAAGGCGGAAGGGGGAGAGGAAAATGCACAGATTAATTTCATTCCTTAACCTCCCTAATGCGCCTGCTTGCTCGCATCGTGTTGCAGACAGCAGATCATCACATGATTTATGGGACTGACCGCTGCCTGCATCTCTCAGGCTAATGACACACACACTAGAGTCATTGATTTGTATGAGGAGCCCCCACTCTTCATTTATCACAATTTAATGTAAGAGTTTGCAATGCAGAGAAAAAATCCACATGGGAAACATGGGCCCATAGGCCCAGCAGCCAACCAGTTATGAATCATTTGCTGCCTTTTAATATATAGACTATTCTGTTCTGGAAAATGCCCCATAAGGTCATATTCTTCTCCTGAACATCCTGACAATTAAAGTCCCCATGAAGCTGTTTTAAGATGCATGACCCACCAGCACCTTTGTTAGCTCGCGTTCTCTTGTAATGCATGCCATCGATTTGTGTCTGAACTCTCCGGAACCCTTCAGAAGCCATAACCTGCGGAAGTTTCCGAGGGCAGCGCTGTACAACCCAAGGCTGGGACGCCTGTCAGCCAGGCCAGGTGTGGGTGGAGGGCCAGCCTCTTCCCGACACAAACCCTGCGGGCAAGCCCAAAGGCCAAACCAATCCACCAAAATTCACAGCATTTGAAAGTAGAGTATTTAATTTCTGATTATAAAAAGTTGTTCTAAATTAATAACTTGGAAGATTCAGAAGAGGAATAAAGGTGTGATGAACAACAGTCCTGAGACCCTGCCTTTCTCAGACGGCCGAGCCCCCCGCAGGGCACGCACAGCCTCAGGACAGCCCGGCTCATCTCCCTGGGCTGCTGCATTGATTCCATGCTTCAGGAAGAAAAACAACAGCAGTTTACTTAAAACAGACATGGGCATATTATAGAGTAAAATGGAAAACACGGTTTTTTCAAAATAAAGCATAAGCCTTTGAATAAATGTGCTCATGCAAGAAACTTGACTATTTCCCAAAGCTTTAAATTGTCCTGCAAACACCGGTGGGCTCTCACCTGTCAATAGCTGTGACCCTGGCACTTTCCTGTTACTGTCTTTGTGTCGCAGGCCGTCTCCAGGCACCTGGGTGGGCTACTTGGGTGCAGACCAATGGCCGCTGCTGCCGTCTCGGTCAACCCTCCTGTGGACCCTGTGAGGTCAGCACAGTGGCCACCATCTTAAGAGGAAACAGCCTCAGAACTCTGGGTCATAAAACAAGTCTCATTAAAAGAAAAGAATTGAAATTATAAGGAGTATGTTCTCTGACCACAATGGAACTAAACTAGAAACTAATAGCAGAAAGATACCTGGAAAATCCACAAACATTTGAAAATTAAACACTATGCTTCTAAATAACCAATGGGTCAAGGAAAAGAATCTCCAGAGGAATAAGAAAACACTATGGCCTGAAAATATTATGAATGAAAAGAAAACGCACTGGGTCCCCCTTATTCGCACTTTTGCTTTCCAAGGTTTCAGTTACCCATGGTATGAAAATATTTAATGGAAAATTCCAGAAATAAACAATAAACATACATTTTAAGTTGTGCACCATTCTGAGTAGCATGATGAAATCTCTTGCTATCCTGTTTCATCCTGCTGAGGACGTGAGTGCTCTTTGTCCAGCGTCTCCACGCTGTATGTACTCCCCACCTGTTAGTAACCTCGTAGCTGTCTTGGTTATCAGATTGATTGTCAGAGGGAGAGAGAGCACATTCATATAACTTTCATTACGGTCTATTGTTATAATTCTATTTTACTATTAGTCATTGATGTTAATCTCTTATTGTGCCTAATTTATAAATTAAACTATCATAGGCATGTATGTTTAAGAAAAAAATAGTAATATAGGATATAGTATATGTCCTATATATATAGTATATATAAAATACTAAATAGTATATATAGGATTGTATTTTCCTACATATGCTATATATAAATAGTATATATAAAAATACAAATAAAAAATAGTATATATAGACCCCCAGTGTACTATCCACAGTTTCAGGCATACACTGGGGTCTTGGAACATATCCTCTCTGGATAAGAGGGGACGGCTGCTTATCAAAATATGTGGGTGACACTCAACACAGTGATTAAGGGAAATTTATGGCACAAAATGTTGCTATTTGAAAAGAAGAGAAGTCCTAAAAGCAATGATTTAATCTTTACTTGAAGAAATTAGAAAAAGAAGAGCAACTGAAACCCAAAGTAAGTGGTAAGAAAGGGAATAATAAAGATTAGACATTAATAAAGTTGCTATAGACAGACAATTGAGGAAATCTATAGAGACAGAATCTGGATCTTTAAAGAATAGATAAAATTGATAAAGCTCTAGACAGACTGATCAATCGATAAATTAAGAGATACACTAAAGTATCAATATCAGGAGTTAAAGAAGGAACATATCCTACAGGCATTAAAAAGAGAATAAGGATATATACGAATAACTTGTGTCATAAATTCAACAACTTATGTGAAATTGACAAATTTCTTTAACAATACAAACTACCAAAACTCACTCAAGAAGAAATAGATAACCTGAATAGCCCTATATCTATTAAAGTAATTGAACTCATAATTTAAAAACTTTTGACAAAGAGAACCTCAGGCCCCGGTGATTTCAATGATGAATTTTACCATCCATTTATGGACTAAGCAATATAAATTCTGCACAAACACTCAAGAAAATACAGGAAGAGGAACATGCCCCTACTCAGTTTATGTGGCCAGCATGAACCAGATATCAAAGCCAGACAGAGACATTACATAAAACAGAACTATACATCAGTATATCACATAAACATGCATGCAAACATCCTAAACAAAATTTTAGCAAATCGAATCCAACAAAATTCAGATTTATACTACTGGCCCCATCTAGTACAGTAAGTCAGGAAAAAGAAACAAAAGGCATATAGTTAATATGATAATCTATAAAGGAAATTTAAGGAATCCACAAAATAAGATAGAGTTAATAAATGAGTTTAGCAATGTAGCAGGTAATAAGGTCTGTATGTAAAATAGTAAAAACATTAATAAAGTAAAATTTAAAAAATATTTATAATAATAGTATTAACAATATAAGTTAGGGATAAAATGAACTGTGTGCAATACCTGTACACTGAACACTGCAAAGTATTGCTGAGATAAAGTAGGAAATATATAGAAATTGAGGGATGTTTAAGGACTGCAAAACTTAATATTATTAATGTTTCAGTTTTCATCAAATTGACTTATAGAGTCAGTAGAATTCTAATCAAAATTTCTGAAAACTTAATGTAAAAATTAACAAGCTGAGTCTAAAATGTATGGGTAAATGCAAAAGCCCTATAAAAGTAAAAATAACTTTAAAAGAAAAATGGAATTGGAGAAGTTAAACTACTACATCTTAAGACAGAAGTAAGACAATATAGCCTTGGTGGAAACAAATGGATCAGTGTAATAGGGTAGAATATTCAGAAATGGAACCATGCACATATAGTCAATTGGGCTTTGACAAAGGTACCAAGGTTATTCAATGGGGAAAAGAATCTTCACAGTAAATCTGATGAAATATCTATATATCTATATGGAAAATACAAACCTTATCTCTCACCTCACACTATACACAAAATTCACACTTCTGGAAGAAAATGGAGAAGAAAATCTCTGTGACCTTGGGCTAGGCAAAGATTTCTCAGATAAGACACAAATGCCACATAAGAAAAATAAAAAGATAAAGTGGACTCACCCAAATTAAGACCTTTTACTCCTTGAAAGGCACAGTTAAGAAAATGAAAAGACACATCTTACACTAGGAAAAATATTTGCTAAATATGTCTGAAAAAGAACTTGTGTTCAGGATATATAAGAACTGGTACAAGTCAAATAATCAGAAGACAAGCAACGCAATTTAAAACTGGGCAAAAGATTTGAAGACCTTTCGACAAAAAGTTATATGCTGTCAAATATTTCGCACATGGGAAGATACACAACAGCATATCTTCAGGGAAATCCAATGTACCACAGTGAGGTACTATTGTATACGCACCAGAATGGTAAAATTAGAGAGCCTGACAACACCAAACGTTAGGATGTGGAGCAGCTGGAACTCATATACAGCCAATTTGGGAAACACAGTTTATCCTAAAGTTAACATACACTTGCCATATGACCCAGAAAGCCCACTCAGGATCCATGAAAATACAGGTTAAGACAAAGACTTGTACCTAAGTCATAGTGGCTTTATTCATAATGGCCTCACACTGGAAACTACTTAAATGACCACAACTTGGTGTTAAAAAAACCTGTGACACATCCACACAGTGGAATGCCACTCTGCCATAAAAAATAACAAACATGAAACAGCATGGCTTTGTGCTGGAAGCTTTATGCCGAGGGAAAGAAGCCAGGTATAAAAGAGTCCATACTGTGATGCACTGCACGTGAGATTCTAGAAAAGGTGACATTAGAGTGACAGAAATACCAGCGGGTGCCAGGATTTGCAGGAGGGGTAAGGAGAGAGAATGCAGGGATGTGAAGGAGTTGGGGGGGGTGATGGAAATTGTGGTGGTGCTTGCACAACTATATACATTTTCTAAAACTCAACAGACGGCTGGCACCCTTAGAACAAGTCATACTGCCTGTGAATCGCACCTCGATAAAGATGATTTAAAATAAAGCATGATAGATGGTAGGGGAGTTTTGGGACTTAGGCAGTGGGCTTTGGCCAGGACCTCCTGGAACCTCCGTCTAAATAGTCATTTGCTGGGAAGCAAATTGGAGACAGGGTGTAAGGAAAGCCTTTGGGCAGAAGACAGGTCTTAGATGGCTCCAGGCCATGCAGCAATTACTGGGCTTTTCCGATGAGCTGGGTTTCACCTCCACTCTGGTCTTAAAAATGACCTGTGAGCTGGCAAGCACCTGGGTTTTCCCCAGCCTGTGCTTCGTGTCCCTGCCTGCAAAATGGGCATTAAACACCCCTGTCCAACTCAAACTGTTGTACAAACCAACTGAGTCACCAAGTGGCAAAAAGCTTTCAAACTTTAAAGCACTATGCACATGTGAAAGGAAAATGGGAGGCTACTGCTGGAGACAGCAAGGTGAACCTCAGGTTCAAAGTCAGCGCACCCAGTTCTAAAACCACTGCTGCCTTAAACAGGAAGGGGAGACGAAATCTCGTTTTTTCTCACTGGATGTTTTGACCACTTATCCTGAGGCTTCAGTGGGTTTGTTTAGATTTGAGATATGTTGCCTACAACCCCCAAGATCAAAGAGAACAAAGCTCGGATGTGAGGAGGCCCTTATGGGCCAAACTAGATAATGTCATTATCCTATAAACAGGTGATAACAGCAGAGCCTGGCTCATCTCAGACTAATCCAGTTCCAATCCCTTCAAGGGTCTGGAAAGATGTCAGGGAATAAAAGGCCACTGCCACTTAGCAAGCTGAATCTTGTGAGTGGATTTGTCACCCGTCAGCCCAGAGCATCTGTCTGGTTGTCCAGACATGACAGGCACGGCGGGTGGGGGTGAGTGAGGGAGAAAGTGCTTTCTCTTCAAGTGATGGGGAGAAGCCATGTTCCCTCCTGCTCCTTGGGACCTGAGCTTGAAGAAAGACAGCTGGCAGCTTCTTCACACCCACAACAATTACAGCACTAAGAGTTACAGGTAAATGCTGAGCCCAGAGCTCAGTCTCCTATCCTTCCTTCTGTTTCTGAGGAATGAACGGAGGCCACCAGCTCCCACCGGCTGTGGGCACTGGTGCTCACATCTCTGAGCTTCAGTTCCCACGGCCTTAAGTGGAGCTGAATAAGGTATAAGGAGATTAAATGTGATCATGGATGTCAAGTGCCTTGGAAAGTCTGTGGCCCTTATGAAATCACTCAAAAAATGTCAGGTTTCACCCGTTTCCTGTACACCTGTGGCAGGCAGGTTTCTACAGTGAGGACAATGTGTGTGGGCCTCTAAAAACATTTAAGCAGAAGTCACATAGCTGGAACTGTCCTTCCTGCCGACTAGACATGGTCAAGACTGCGGCCAGTGGAGCCTATGGCCATAAAGCAGCCTCCGCCACAGTCCATCTGTCTAAACTGGGTCCTCTGTGTGCACGAGCTGTGGTTACGGGCGCTGACGACACTCCCCTCTCGGGCCCAGGAAGGGAAGGCTGGCTGCCGGGAAGCCCGGGTCCTGCCCTCCTTTCTGGTGTGGGGGCGCTCCAGGGTGACCCTCCAGACAGACGCGCACAGCCTTCCCAGCCCAGGGTTGGGGCTCTCCTGGTGGTCGCTGCTGGGGACAGTGGAAGCCACTCCTGGGAGGGAAGGAGAGCTCGTTTCAACCCCGGCTGAGGGGCCCATCCACTGGCTCAGAGTGGGATGGGCGCCGGCCTCGGGGGAGGGCTGGGAAGAGGCGCTAGGCCCAGCCCTACCCCAGCCCCTGCCCAGCCCCAGCCCAGCCCAGCCCAGCCCCAGCCCCAGCCCCAGCCCCAGCCCCAGCCCCAGCCCCCGGCCCAGCCCCGGCCCAGTCCTGGCCCAGCCCCAGCCCCTGCCCCGGCCCAGCCCCGGCCCCTGCCCCGGCCCAGCCCCGGCCCCTGCCCCGGTCCCTGCCCCAGCCCCGGCCCCAGCCCCGGCCCCTGCCCCGGCCCCGGCCCCGGCCCTGGCCCCAGCCCCGGCCCTGGCCCCAGCCCCCGGCCCGCCCCCCGCCCAGCCCGCCCGCTGCGGGCCCGGAGCGCCGTGCTCCCCATCCCAGTCTGCGCGCTCCGGGACTGCGGGGTGGGCACCGCTCAGTCAGCAGCCTGCCCTCGGGGCACCCCTGAGTCAGCTGTTCCCAACAACTGTCCTCACTATCCCAGGGCCCAATCGGCTAGTGATGGCTGAAGCGGGGGAGGCCCCCGGCACCCCGAGGAAGGGCATCTTCTCTGCCAGGGCCCCGGCCTCCCCCCTCCTCTCGCGCAGAGCCCTAAATTAATGTCACCGCCGTTATTACAGCGCCGCGGCCATGGCGAGGATTCAGCCACGGTTCTGGAATATTTCACCTCAGCATTTATTTGTCCATAAAATGAAACGGGATTTATGGGCCGACTCTCCAGCTTGAGGGCTGCGTGGACAGCAGCTGGGCACCGCCTCGCCTCCACGGGCAGAGGCAAGGATGCTCCCGGAGTGAAGGAGCCCTGAGGCCGGGCGAGTCCCCAGAGGGCCCACAGCCACCCTGCTGGGAAAGGCCTCCGTGTAAAGGCCCGTGTGGCTTTGAGATGTGGGGCTCAGGCTGCGAGAGGCAGGCGGCCTTTGGAGGGGCATGTGTAGACAAATAGCTGGCTCCTCGGTCGCCCCAGCACCCACATTGTCTCTGTGGTCCCCTGCAGTCTGCTTAGAGTGCAAGGGGCTGCTGAGGCTGCCGTGCCCGGGGAAGCAAGGCCCTGCCAGCAAACACAGAGGTGGGCTTCCTTGATACCTACCCATGGGCACAAAACCCTTCCTGGGAAGGAGAGGCTCCACCTCTGAGGGCCCGCTATGAAATTATAATTCATTGACTCTGAAGCCAATCATTTTCTATTTTGACTGCTGGCTTAGGAATATTCATATTTTCCACTGCATTTAAATTTTCCTGTGCCATTAAAATCTCCGAGCTCTATAATTAGGTCTCTCCTGATAGATATGGATGAGGTGTCTGTTCTGGGGAGAGCATGCAGGAGCCTCTGGGAAGCAGGGGATTTGCCGAGAGGGCTTTCCCTCAGTGCTGCTCTTATCCCGTTGCTCCCTGTCCAGCTGGAACCTTCCAGCCAGCCTCCCCTCCACCAGGATCCAGACCAGGCTCTCTGAGGCCAGGCTGCACCCACTGCCCACAGTGCCTCTCCCCTCCTGTGCTGGGGCACACAGCCGCTAAAATGTTTACTCACTTAAACATGATTTGCATTCCAAAAGTCGTGTTCCTGACTCCGATGATATTTGTGGAATAAGGTCCCTCTGGTTGCAGCAGCCAAAACAGATGTGGCAGCCACCCCACATGTGTGTATAAAACTGTGCTCCTGCTCAAAAATAAATAAATAAACACACAGATAGAAGTCTCCAGAGGTAAATATTATTCTCCTAGATGGAATACAACACATCAGCCCTTCTGGCCTCATTTTCATAAAAACACAGCCTTATAGCTTGCCTGTGAGTCCCTCTTGGCCCTGTTCCCTTGGCCACCTGCTCTCTGTGAATCTTGAAAGTCACCAAGCCTCATGTCCTGGCCACATCTTACCAGTCAGGTTTCTGCTGAGATCAACCAAATATTGGCTAATGGAGATGAAAACCAATAAAGAATGGGGGGAAATAAAGAATTGCTTAGAGTGAATTCTGTATGTAATTACTTGTGTTTTTGCTAACTACTGTATAAACAACAGTTTTAACAAGGCAAATTGGAGCCTTGAAGACAATTCTGCCTGGGGATAGAGCTTCAATTTATTATACAAGAGTAACTGAGAACTTTGCTTCTGCTGCGTTGCAGTCAATTTCTAATGTGCGATTAATCATAGGAGTGCAGGGGCTGCCAATAAAGACCCAAACTCCAAACCTGTAACAGCGCTCTCACTTTGTGCCGCTGTCCCAGAGCTGAGTGCGGGCCTGTCATTGTGCACCAGAATCAATGCCCTGGGACCTGGGAAGGATTGATCTGCTCTCAAAGGGCTTTATTTCACTCATCAACAAAAACTCTTGGCTCCCCAAACAGTCAGGCCCCAGGCTTTGGCTCGGGGCATGGTGGTGACCACCGATTGCTGCTATCCCACAGACAGGCTGCCTTGGGGGCGTGGTTGCTGTGATCTCCATACCTGTTAACCAAAAGAACACCTTACCTAGAGAGCGGCGTCTCCAAAAAAAGTAAAAATTAAAAAAACCCCAATATATCAAAATAGCTCAATTTGAACTATTATGCTATAATTTAAAACTAAGAAATTTGAGGACAGAGATGAGAAACGCTCTCCTGTCATCCCACTGATCCAGGGTGTGCTGTATTTCCCGTGGCTGGTTTTGGATCAGTCCCCATTCCCTGTGTGTAGTTCCTGGTGAGCAGCTCACACGCAGCACTGTGCTTGCTGGGAATGGCATTTGTGATAACAGGATGTACACACTCCTTGTTGGGTAGTTATCCCTGCAGACAAGTCTCCCTAATGATAGAGGACATGGATAAACACATTGACATGAGAAAAACAAAAACAAAAAACAGGCTTCTACCCCGTGTCTACATGGAACCGTAAAATGTTTGCTTTACGCACTAATGAGTTCATTCTTCTGCTGAGGGTCCCGGTTGTTCCTCACTCAGCAGACACCGCTCGCTTTGAAAGAAACCCTCCCTCTGAAGGGGGTGTTCTCTGCCCCCAGGACCACCACTCAGAGATGAGAGTAGCACTCTGTCTGTCTATCCGCCACCCTCTGATTAGGACAGCTTGATTGACTCAGCCTTAGTCCCGAGTCCATGAACACTGCAGAGATGTTGAGCGCCCAACACCTTTCTGAGGAACAGGAATAACAAAGCGATAACACTTGTTCACCTAAAAATAAGCGGAGGGCCTTTCCCAGCTATGGGGGTGCATATAGATTTTTGCCGACATTAGATTCTCTGAACTAAATGTCACTTGCAGAGAACATTTAAAAAAATCATAATACTAAGCTGTTATTGTTATTAGAAGGGCAAGAAGAATGAAATATCATTAGGAAACCCTGTAAAACATATTTGTACGTTGTATTGGGGCAAATACAAGTGTCATGTGTTACCAATTGTTAGGCAAAGAACGTGGTAATACATCGTTCCCCTCTGGCCCTCCATGCAGCTTGTTGCAGGACAGGAATGATGTATGTGGTGTGTGAGCAGCTGGAACCCATGGCACAGGGTGTGGGGCACAGGGCTGCCCCAGGACGCATGTCACAGAGAGCAGTTGAGCCTGGGATGGACAGAGTAGCAGCGGTGATGGCCGCCAGAGGCCTGGCCAAGCAATTGTAGAGCCAGGCCATGCAGAGTAGTCCCAGGTCCCCTCCTCATGCAAGGATGTTGGGTAGGATAGGAGCCGGACAGCAGGTCTGCTCCACGTGTTGGGATCCTTTGTCATGTAGGATCCCCAGATTCCTTAGGAGGAACCTGCTTACGGCTCTCTTCTCTGGCAATGGTGTGTGTAGGAAATGGTGGAGCAGGGTTCAAAAGAGCCCTGTCATCTGAGCCCAACAAGTCTGCCCTCTCTTCAGCCCTTAGTTTATGCTTCTGCAAATTAAAGGAGTTTTGTTTTACCTGTTTTAGCATCAGAAGCCCTTTGAGAATGTGATGAAAATGGAAATGCTCACATGCTCACAGTAGTTCATGTCCGGGCTGTGGGCCCACAGTGCCCTTTAAATTCACCTGCCAACCCCTGCAGGGCCTGGATCTCAAGTTAAAAGCCTTTAGTCCATGTCATCTTCAGGGGGCTTTCCAGGTCCTGGATTCCAGTGGTCCCCAGTTCCTGGACACATGGCCTAGCCTGGGTTCTTTAGCACGTTGGGTCAGCAGTCCTCAGTGGGGAGAGAGGGAGCTCCCCTGGTCAAGCAGACAGTATGGCCCAGTAAGTCCATGGTGGGTGACCATGATACCCAAGACCCTCTCTGCACCTGGTGCCTGGTCAGAGTAGACACTTCAAAAGTCCAGAAGGGCCAGGGAGCTCCAGGACAGCATTCTGTGCATTGCCATGAAAAATGACAGTGTCTGCAAAGGAGCCAGAGACACATGGAGAACATTTTCTGCAGGCCCTGGGCTCCTGGATGCTGCAGCTCTGACCATTCACCAAGGCTTTGCGTCTTAGACTCTGAGTGGTCACAGCGTTTTCCTCACCTTGGTGGAGCAGCATTGTCTCTGGCCAGGGGACCAGGGGACCAGGGGACCAGGGGACCAGGGGGAGCTGGAGGCCTTTACTTTCCAGAGATGCCGTAAGTCTTGCTCTCTGTCCCCTGCAGCCTCACTTGGCCTTGCCAGGCTGTGAGCGAGGACAGCCTGGCAAGCTCAGGCCTGCTGGCTCTCTCCCCAAGGCTTTACTCTGTAAGGGACCCCCTTTGTCCCAGAAAGAATGCCATTCTAATACTGGCATTTCAGGCAACTTGGCAGGAAGTAAAGAAGGTACTTTGGGAGAGGAAGTCCCTCAATTCAGACCAAACCTGAGACATGTAACCACATTAAAGCCAACTGCTCAAGGTTCTGTCTATTATGGGAATAGAATAGCTCTAAGAGCCTCTTGCCTAAACTCCATGTAGGGAATCCGAGGCCCGGGGTGGGGGACTTACAGCATCTTTCCATGTGGCCTTGCTCCTGCCCAGCCTGACCTTGTGTGAAAGCCGGCGTGTTGGTTCCCATGGCGGATGGCCCTGGCACGGAGTTCAGCCCTACTGACCTTCCAGCCGCATTCCCGCCGGAACCGCAGAGGACCTTCACGCACACCCGTGTCTGGGAAGCACAGTCTGCAGGTCCCCGTTTACCCTCACTTGCTGGACACTCAGGCCAAGTCTCACATTAATCATTGGCTCATCTCAGATCTTCAGATTTTCTCTCTTCTGGTTTTCTCTCTAATTTTTTAAATTGACAGTGTATAATTTCCTAAGCAGTTACAAGCCAGGCAGGTAGGGCATGAAGAGACAGCCAGCAAGCTGGCAGTCAGAGGCCCTGGAGGCACAGACGCCTCTGGAGGTCCTTGGCTGGTTAGTGGCAGGCAGTGTGGACATGGTCTACCCAGCCTTTCCCTCTCCACAGCCATGCTCCCCGGGACCTCTATGGCCCTGAAAGACAAAGACCCCCACTTCTCTCACACTCCCCTGCAGTTTCTAATAATATCCTACTGCTCTCACAGATCCATGCTCCTGTGGTCACACCACCCTGCTGGACCACCATGGACCCCTGCTGGCCCCATTGATCCCCCATGGAGCTCTCCTGCCCCCTCCACCCACCCCTCTGACACCATGGTTTCCTCAGCCTCCAAGGCTCCTCCACACCCTCATGGGCCTCTGCTGTCCCCCCATGGGTCCCTGAGCCCCTGTCCCCCCCATGCATGGGCCACCCTGCCTAGTTGCTGTCTTTCGGGGAAACTCACGCCCACCGAGCGCTCCTGAGCACCTTCCTTTCTCTGCATTTGAGACCTGTCTGCCCTGACCGGTCCCCCTGTCCAGTGTACGATGCTCAGCTGTGAAAACGTGTGAGAGCGTTGGCCCGACGTGCTAGCTGAAAGCGTGCTGTGCTTTACTGACTCACGCTGGGGGTCAGTGCCGCACGTGCTGCCAGAACACCCCTTTCGCCCGAGAGCACCGCTGCCTCTGGGCTGTCCTGGGGCGCAGGGCTCTGTCACTCCGTCAGGGGGCGTCCCTCCTGCTCCTAGGACCGGGAATCATTAAAGGAGGAAGGGGGGCCATGAGCCATGTAATAAACTTGCCTAAATTCCATAAAACGGGGCCTTCCTATGAACGCTCCTGGAAAGCTGGGAAAAACCATGGGTCCAGACAGAACCTCACAGGACGTTCTGAAGCAACTCCTGGCAACTCGACTCTGGGCACTCACCTTGTCACCATCATGGGCCACACCCGGAACCACTATACTGTATTTTACTGAGTATTTTATTTAATTTGTATGCATTTTTTACTTAAACAGATTTAATTTTAAAGGAAGTTTTATATCATTATCATAAATAGAAAACTAATAGCACTTACCATAAATATGAAGTAACCATAAAAAATATAATGGAAATAAAACCACATAATGAAATCCCAGTTCAATTGAAGGCTTGGTGAAGCCTGAGGCCTGCTCTCTGATCAAAGGGGAGATAACCCAGCGTTAATCGGCATTCAAGGGTACTGAAGCCTCTGGAGACAGAGAGCTCCCAAGGAGGGGAGCCATCCTTACTGGGCTCGGGCCACTCAGATCACCTCAGACTGCACAGTGGACCAGATTGAGAACAATGACCACGTTGCTCTTCTCTCAGACATCACACTTCAAGGGAACAGGGTTGTTGGCCAGAGTGTTCTGTGCAGTGGTGGGAACAGAGCCCAGGAGGCTTGGGGATGAGCCCCAGCTCTGCTGTGTGATGTGGGCAAGTCACCTCTCATCAGGGTCCAGAGTGGTCTGGGCTGCGACAGCTTCTCTCTGACTCTGTGCTTCCCCCCAGGCCTGTACTGACCCCCACATGCAGCAAAACTAAGATGTTTTTAAAAGTCTGTTTCATGTCTCTGTGATGTAAGGCATGGGTTGTTGGAAAGGACTGCCTGGGACTGCATATGTGGAGGGGCAGGTAATGCTGGGTCACCCCAAACACAAGATCAGGGAACAGAAAATGAACCTAAAGGGATCGCTAGACCCCAAGAAAAGCAAAAGCATCTTGCTGTCAAAACAGAAGTCTGAGCCACATAAAATAGAAATATTTGAACATGAAGCTGGGCCCTCCCATCTTACATAGAACCCATTTCACACCAGGCGAGGGGAATGTCACATAGTCCTGATGCACGTGAAGAAACAGCACCGTCCTCGCTGTTGGCCGCGGCAACATGAGCAGTTAGGGGCTGGGAAATGAAGTCACACGTTATTTCTCTCGTAGGTATAGATTTTATTTGACCTATTGCTTTTAAAATAGAATACCTTCCCAAGCATGCTTTCCATGATAAAACTCAGAGACAAAAGAGGGAAAATGCAAATCAATTCTACATTACATGTATGTGGCTGCATTTGGCAAAATCAGATGAGATCGTTTCATCTCCTTTCTGTAGAACAAAAACAGAGCAATATTATGAAACCTCGCAGAGCTTTATTTCTCTTCGTCTTTTGTGTCCAGCCTTTTAAATTCAGGTTTTTCTGCCTTTTTTACTGACAAGCCCACAATTTTCAGAAAAGAAAGCTAGCATTAATTAAGACAGTGCCAGATGTAATTTTCTTGGGAAGTAAATTTCTGCACAACTAAAGGTTACAGAGACCTTTTCACTGTCAAAATTTACTACAGCCTGTGAATGTTAATGTTTCTAATGAAGACATGTTCTCTGTCCCTGAACTTAAAAGTACCCAGAGAAGAAGGGGAAGAGAAAAACTCTGTTTGACGAATGCATCGGGAGCCTGTGCACGAACGCAGGGCCTCGGGTGCCGTGCACGCGGACATTGTAGTGTTTGCATAGCCTTGCTTTCTAAACAAGGGACATTGCCATAAATTGGGGAGTTTGCATGCAGAATGGGGTTGTAGTAGGTGCCTTATGTTGCCAATGAGCTGGTAGTGTAATGAGCATTTACCCTATCGGGCCTAAAGCTGTGCACTCTGACTCTGGGTGGCGGGAGGGGGCAGACAGAGACCGCCTCCTCTAAGACGGGCTCCAGGGTTGGCATGGAGGACCCAGGGTTTCTAATCTGCTGACCTCTCAGCATATGTTTGAAGACACAGATGCCATTTGTTTCTGGTTAGTCTTTTTTTTTTTTTTTTTTTTTTTGAGGCCCAAGTACAAGTCACAACAGCTTTTTCTGTCCAGCTCCCAGAGTGGAGACCCCGTGAAGAGCAGGAGGCAGGGCCCTCCCCTGGGGCTGCTGGGACGTGGCTGGAGGCTCCCAGAGCGAGAAGTCGGCAGGACTGTCTCATGCCCATTTCTTGACTTTTCCTCCTCAGTCAGTTAGGAATGAGGTGACAGGACTCTCTTAGGGGTTGAAAGACAGTCATTTCACTGGCCTGGGAAAGCCCTCTCCGGGCGTGTCTCCCAAGGAAACAAGCTGCCATGACCACAAGGTTCTCCGTACAGAACAGCAGCCAAAGCAAAGGCCATGCCGAACACCACGCAGGGCAAGCGCAGCACAGAACGCCCGCGGAGAGGAGCGCTGCTCGGACATCGATCCTGCTGGCGAGAAGGTGCTTTAACAAAAAAGAAGAGATTTATGTTATATAACAAGGAAAGCAAGATACAGATTCTGTGATCTCAATCTTATTACAGATACATAAAATGAAGACAGGATGGAAATATGTCAAACTGTTGATAGCGAAAGCCTTTGGGTGGCAAAGATACAGATATTTTTATTTTTCCTAATAAAGTTAGCAGAAGAAAAAATTCTTCATAGGTACAGAGAACAAATTGATAGTCACCAGATGAGAGAAGGGGTGAGGGGATACGTGAAAAAGATGACGGGATTAAAAGTACAAATAGGTAGTTATAAAAATAGTCATGGGGATGTGACTGAGAAGACTCACCCAACTGCCTTCTTTGGAATCATCCAAACCTTTCCATCAGCCCCCTTGGCACCTCTATAGACAGGAGGTCCACAGAAGAACTTTGTGGAATACACATGCCATCCCCCGTGTGCACACACTGGTTCAAAGAGAGACCAGGGACAAAAGGAAAGCCAGCAGCTGGAGAGTGGGTTGTGCGGCGAGCAGGGACGTGCAGGAGCACGCGGGGAACGAGGGGGAGGGTTCCCCAGTTCGCCCAGGGAGACTGCGCAGTCTGCAGGGGTCTGGGAGAAGCGGGGAGCCCGCGGCAGAATCCACTACTTTCCACAGGACCAGAGTCCTCAGACTGTGGTGACTGTGGTCCCCGGACCAGCAGCAGCACCACTTGGGTCCTGGTTAGAAATGTGAATTCTCAGGCCTCCCCTTGGACCTCTTGAATCTAAAGCCGGGGTGGAGCCAGGCCTCTGGATGTGGGCGCCCGAGTTGGAGAGCACTGTCCTAGCCAGAGCCCAGGGCTGTCGCAGGCCTGGCAGCCCTCCTGCGGGGCAGGTGTGAGGCCTGTGCAGTGTCCGCAGCCACAGCAGGGGAAGGAGGTGTTTGAGTTGTTTAAATGATAACCAACAACCAGACTGTCCTGTTGTTTTACCTGTGAATTGACCGAAAGGGCCAACTGTTCATGTAGCCGCAGACATAAGGTGAGACTGCTCCTCTCTCCACAGAAATGGTGTTGGTGGCACTCCCTGCTCTGTGGGGTTTTCCTGGTGTGGTCAGGCCAGTGCCCAGGCGTAGAGGCCCCCCTCCCAGGGGCCAGGTGACAGCCGCGCCTTGGAGCAGGTTACTAAGGAAACCACCCCGCTGTTGCCGTTTCCTCACACAGCCTCCTGCTATAGCCCTCATGAGGCATGAGGCTCCCCAGAACAGTTGAGGATGGCAAAGTATGAATCCCATAAAAATGACTGCCCGCGAGTTGTGAAATATGGGTGGAGCAGGCCACCGAACTGGACAACACCTCTGTGCCCGGGAAGGGGCGCACTCAGAGATGCTAGGAAATGACACCTGCAAGCTCTTCTCTGGGAATGAAAATGCTTGTGCTGGTGCCCAGGGCTCCCAGACCTTCAGGGAGGGCTGTCAGGTGGATATCGCCCTGCCCGGGAATCCAGCCAGACTAAACAGTGACTTTCCCTTTGGCCCCACCCTCATTCCTGTGATGATAAAGGGCCTGTTGAGCCATCTGGAAGACCCAGAGAGAAACCCCACCCATGGCCCCGGGGCTAGGGGATGCCTCCCCTCTGCTCTCACCTCAGGTAGTGACTCCTCCCTGGTGGTGGGAGGGCACAGGAGAGCGAGGGGAAGACACCATCCTCCCCAGGGGCAGCCGGGGTGGGAGACCAGCAGTGGAGCCAGCGTTCACTCTTACGTGAGACATGCACTTCTTAAATTAGGGTGCAACTTTGCTGATTCTTTTTCAGCTTGACGACTACTCTGACCCTTAGCTCAGCTTTCCTCCACGTGGGGTCTGCATTTGCCTGTCACATGGCTGGTAGAACTCTATCTAGTCTTCATTCCCTAAGCAGACAGGCCTCCCTCCTTATGGGAGAAGCTTTTGGGCGAAGAGAAGTAGAAGGGATATTATAAAACTACTTTGGCTGAATATTTTGCTTCTCAACCTGCAGCTAAAAGTTGTTGATTCATTCCTCCACCTCAGCACTTTAGAAATGGCCTTGGCCTCCACACTGGTTCCTGCAATGCCTTCCCCGCGTGGCTTGCATTGAGTTCCGAAGGCTGAAAGCTACTGGTACAGACCAGAGAGGACCAGCCCTGAGGGGTCCCGGGAAGCACTAGGTCCAGCAAGTCAGCGAAGGGAGGGAAGACAGAGCGATCAAGAGTTGCAGCAGGTGGGGCTGCTGCTGACGGGAAAGAGCATCGGCACCATCCTTGTTCTTACTTTCAATGAGGAAGCGAGGTCTGGAACATCTAAATGAGACGCCAGCGTCACATAGCTGGCAGCTGAAAGGTCAGATCTACACACCCATGCTCTGAGCCGCAGCTCTTCCTCCTACAGGAAGCCTTCCTCACTGACCCCAGCTTCCTCTGCACTTCTCGGGGCCTCATCTCTCTCTCATGGCCATGGGCCTGCTTTGTTGCTGCCCTCAGTGCTCCCTTTGTCCTCAGGGCCACATCTGGGCACACAGCGGTGGGGGACACTCAGGACCAATGGACGGACTGTTGGACATGCTCCATGCTCTTAGTGTCCCGCCTGGGCAATTGACAAGGGTGGTTGTGGTGAGGGATCAGCTCGTGTTCCTTGGGCTCATTGGAGGTTTCCGAGAGAGGCTGTGGATGGCGGTGCGGCTGAGGAAGGGAGAAGCAGCCCCAGGGTGACAAGGGGACAGGAGAAGGAGCTGTGACAGGGAGGTTGAAAGATAATCCATTAGATTTTCATGTTAACAAAACCCCAGCTTGCCCTTGAGGCATCAACACAAAGCTGAGGATGGACAGAAAGAGAAATAGGAGGCTGCAGAGCAGGGGAGACTGCTCCTTGCTGAGGAATAATCCCCTGGCGGTGGTGATACCTGTGAATGGCAGCGGAGGCGACCCATGATTAAGGTTAGGGGTGCTGGGGCCTGGGTCACTGGGGAGCTCCTGTCCCCCCAGATAGGACCTTGCAGCTGTGGCTGATTGCCACCATGTGGGAATCTGCCCCAAATGACCAGATTTTTAATTTTTTCAAGAGAAATTGAAAATATGGTTCTTTATGTGGAATATCCTAATTTAAATTTTATAACTAATTCAAAAAGACTTAAACATTTTATAGACCAAGTGAAAGCTTTGGATGAGCTTTGGCCTGAGGCCTGCCTGTGTGTGGTACCTGTGTGTGGCCCTTGAAGCACCCAGTCCTGCCCCCTTGGCGTGATCTCCGGAGAACCAGAGGGAAGGGCAGGGTTAAGAACTCAGCTGTCAGAGTGTTTCAGCAACAGAGAAGCCCTGGTCAGAAGGCGCTTCTCCTTGGGCGTATCCTGCCACTCCATGCCCCTGGAAGTGTCCCCTCCAGGTCCCAAGGCTCCTGTCCTGCCCTCCTTCCTATACACAATGGGGCTACCTGCTGTCAGCAGGTGGGGGCCTCCCCCAGGCCCCAGGCCCCGAGCTCCCACTGCCCATCTCCCCGGTACTTCCCACTGATTGTGTTCATCCAGCTCTGTTCCTAGCAAGCTGCTGCTGGCCTGCCTGACAACTGTCAGCCTGAGGTGTGGACACCTTCTCCTTGGTGGCTCTCCCGTTTTCATTAGGCTTGACAATGTGTTTTCCCAAGATTAATGGTGCAGGGGGAGTCAGGATATGAGGCTTTTAGTGGTGACAAACTGCCAGGCCCAGGTGGCTCTGAAAGTTGTGTTTCAGCAGGAGCAGACCCATGGAGGTGCCCTGGGGGCTAGAAGAGAAAGGCGTGATAACTGTGGGTCCATCAGAGCCTGGATTCAGCTGGACTGGGGCAGCTCAGCCTCTCATCTTACCATTTTCTGTGCAGCAAAGACAGTCATGGCCAGTCCTAAGTGCCAAGCAGTGTATAAACACACATACACACACCCCTGCCTTTTTTCTAGAGCAGCCCTATCTCAGGTTCAGCGTGATCCCTAAGCCAGAAAGGTCCTCAGAGAGCAATCTGCCACAGAGAGGTGAAGGGGTTTTCTCGAAGTCACACAGCTTTTCAGGACTTGAACTGAGCCTGAAATCCTGCCGTACTCAAGATCTTTCCGCAGGTGAATTGACTCCTTAGGCTTTTAGGATAAAAATGGTTCCCAGTTTACATTCACTACTTCCTTTAACAAACTTGATGATTCATTTGTGATGTCGTCTTCATTATTACTGAGTTTACTTTATGGATGAAGACCCTGAGGCCTAAAGGGGAGAAACTGCTCACCAGCAGGGAGCTGGTGATAAAGGCAGGGCCGCCCGCCCTCTGGCTCTCGGGCTGAGTCCCTGCGACGCTCCAGCAGCCACCGTCTCTCCAGGGCGCTGAGCCATCCCGACTCCAGGGGATTCTTTCTCAGCCCCCAGCACTACCCCTGGCTGCCTAGCGAATGGCGTCCCTCTCTCACGACGGCAGTAAGAGCTGTGTCACCTTGGAAAGATCACTTCAAATGGCTAGACTTCCATTTACCAAGCTATAAAATGGGCAAGAGGGGTGATAATAGCTACCTTTTATGGTTGTTTTAATGATTAAATAAAGTCACACATATGCCCATGTTTTTCAAACTGGAAAATGTACAAAAATATGAGAAATATTATTGGAAACTGCTTTAAGGCGCTTAGGGCAATTAAGGCCCAGATGGGGTTCCTCCTTCACAGAATCTGTCACCCTGTCACATGTCTGCTGTGTCTAGAGCACAACTGTCACAGCTGAGAGACAGATGAGTGAACACACGAGGATATCTACAGTGTCTAAAGTTGACGAGAGACTTGGATCGAGACTACAAAACAAATAGAAGGACAGCAGCCTAATAGAAAAATGGGGGAAACATAGGAACAGACAGTTTGCAGAGGGGAAGCCCAAAAAGCGAATCACCATATAAAGAAACATTCAAAACGTTAGTCATCAGAGAAGAAAAGTACAAATTAAATTAATGAGCTATAACTTGGCAACTGTTAGGCCAACATTGTTAAGAGGCCATTCCAAGAAGGAGCGAGAGTGAGAGGACCGGGAGTGATGGAGGCCGTGGGATGGTCTGTGATTCTTCTCAAGATACACACATGGAGCCTGTATGTTCTGGTTGTCTTTCTGTGTAACATGCCACCGAACACCTAGTGACTTCAAACAATAACCATTTTGTTCACCAGTCTTCAATTGGGCAGGTCTTGGTGGGGAAAACTTGTCTCTGCTTCTTGTGGCATCTTGGGTGGCTCAGAGGCTGGGGGTACTTAATAGCTGGGACAGGAACCATCAGAAATTCGCTTTCTTGTCTGGCAGTCGTTGCTGCCATTGGTTAGACCCCTAGTTGAAGCTGTTGGGCAAAATTCTACATGTGACCTCTCCACGTGGCTGCTTGGCTCCCACTCAGTGTGGAAGTGGTTCCCAAGGGCCAGTGGCTCCAGGGTCAAGGGAGAAATGTATGGACCCGTCTGACCCAGCTGCAGCGGCCACGGAGCCTCCTTTCCACTGCATGCCGTGCTTGAGGAAGTCCCAGAGGCCCACCAGGATCAAGGGGGGAAGACAGCAACCCGCCACTCAGTGCGAGGGGTGCTGACACCGTACTACATGGGGAGTTTGTGGGCGGGGTAGATTTTAGAAATGCAATCTTCCTGATAGCAGAGGAATTCTCATCCAGGTCCACAGAAGTTCTCATCCAGGAGCTGCGTGGTCATGTTACTGCGGCATGGGTTTAGGTGGTAGGAAGCTGGAGGTAAGCAGATGCCCGTCGGCAGAGAGGTGAAGCACAAATCACAAAACAGAGAACTATGCTGACGCTGCCGATTGGACGCACTCACACCAATCGGCAGCGTCAGTGGGTCACTGAAATATATACATCATATTTGTTACACCTTCTTTTAGAAGTGTAAATACAATTAAGATAAAGAGCTCAGGGCTATTGCCCAAATTAAAAATATCTATACACAAAATAAAAACACATTTTAGAAGAACATTTACAGATTAAATGTGTACTTTGAACACATTCCAGTGCATCTCATGTTTGGGGAAAGAAATGGGCTTGGAGAGTAGGAATAAAAGTGAATGAGTACTTTTGAAAAAGGAGAATAAACCCATAAATGAATTCACACTTATACAGTCATTTGGGTTCTGACACAGTTGCTCATACAATATAACGGGGGAAAGGGAGGACTTTTCAACAAATGGCATTTGAATAACTGGACACCCAAGTGGAACAAAGTGAACCCCAGTTCCTACCTCAAACCATACACAGAATAGTTTGAGATGGATCATAGACCTAAATAGTCAAGCTAAAATCATAAAGCCTTTCAGTGGAAAAGAGAAGAATATCTTTATGAACTGGGAATTGACAAACATTTCTTTGCTGGGGTACAGTAAACAATAACCATAAAAAAGCATGATGATTTATACTTCATCAAAATGATATACTTCTGCTCATCAAAAGAAATCACTAAGAAAATAAAAGGCAAGACACTGACTGGAAAAGGTCTATATAAAAATATATATGGGAAAAATATGTGCGAAACATAGATCTCACGAAAGATTAGTGCAAAGAATATATAAAAACCTTCACAACTCAATAATAATGGACAAATAACCCATTAAAGAAATAGACAAAAGATTTAAACAGATACTTCACAAAAGAAGACACCTACATGGAACAGCGCTTGCCGTCGTGAGTTTAGGGAAATGCACGTTAAATCTGCAGAGAGAGCTCGGCTCCCCGGCCAGAATGCCGGCAGTGTCGGAGCTCCGCGCAGCTGGCGGGTCAGTGGGGCACACATCCATTCGGGGAAAAGCTCTGGCTTTTAAAAAAATAAAACTGAACATACACCTAGCCTATGACCCAACAGTTCCCCTCCGGGGTATTTGTTAAGAAGAAATGAAAACACACGTTCCTACCGAGACCTGTCCAGATCGGCTCTGTCCGAAGGCTGGGGGCGCGAGGAGTGACCAGGAGGGGCCGCCGGCTGGGCCGGGGGCCGGAGCCCTCGCCCCGGGGAGCCCCTGGGCAGTGGGGGAAGGAGCCTCGGAGCTTTCGGGGTGACAGTCATGCTCTGCATCCTCATAGAGGTTAGGGCTATGCTGGCGTTTGTCACAGCTGCACGACCCGTGCGGTTAATATCCACGCTCTGCGCCGTACGCACGTTTCACACCAAAAGTGAGCAGGAACTGAAACCAGGTTTTGACGGAACTGGAAGCCGTGCGGGGGACGCGCCGGAGCCTGCGGTGACTCTGCGACGCCCCCGGGCCGGGGTGCGGAGGGTGGACGGGTACTGGGAAGGACGCTATAGTAACATGTCAGGGTGGGAACTAGGTGGCGGGCCTTCACTGTAAACACCTCTCAACGCCGCTGTATAAAACGCTGGGGGGAAAGAGAAAGAAAAAGCAAACGAGAGGGCCCAGCCCCGACCAGCCGGGGAAAGCGCCCTGAGGTGTGGTGGGTTTAACTCCACCCTCTGACTCTGAGGCCCCCTTTCCTCTCTTTCTTCTTTATTATATAAAGTATACATATGAAGTGATATGAAAAAATGTGAAAAAACAAGTAACATATGAAAAGTTATAAAAGAGGAAATACATTTGGTCAACATATAAAATTATTTATTATCACTAGATTTCAAAGGAGTACAAATTAAAACCTTGACATGCCATTTATCTTTTATCTTATTAGAAAAGGTTTTAAAATATTTCACGTCCCGTGCTTGGCAGTGTGGGAGTGCGGTGAATTACACCTCCTCTCACACGTGGGGTGATAAATTTGTACAAGGCTTTGGGGAAACTGGCATCATGTATCACCAGCCTTAAATGTTTCCCTCACTCAGTGGTCCCCTTCTGCCGCTGTCACCGCAGGATGAAGTCAGAGGGAACCACCAGGATTTACGCCCAAGGACATTCATCACACCATTACTTATAATGGCGAAAAATTGGAAATAACGGAGTGTCCCACAGGAATTGGTTAAGCAGGTTATTGTGCAGCATTAAAATTTAGGAAACTGTTGCAACTTTGAAAACCAGGTTCTACCACTTTTGCTAAAATGCAGGAGAGCTGGAAGTTTATTTATCCTGTTTTCCATAAACAGGACGGAATGTTCTGCAAACATGGAATTAGGCACCCGCCAAAAGTGTGCACAGTGCTCGCTGGCATTTGAGCCCCTCGCTCAAGGCCTCAGTGCGTGCCCCGTGCCGGGGGCAAGGAGAAGGCGGGACATGCTCCCTGGCTTCAGGCCCCTCCTCCTGTTCCTTCAGCCTGCCTGCTGGGCTGTTCCTCCCTTGCCCCTGCAAGTGAATGGAGGAAGTTACTCTTACAAATAACAAAACAAAATAAAAAAATAAAATGAAATTAAAATAAAATAGTATAGTAAGTAAAATAAAATAATAAAGTAAAATTTAAAAAATTTAAAATAAAATAGTAAAATAAATCTGACAATAGCCTAACTCACAAAACAGTCTCAATTCATTAAATCAAGAAGCCAGTCCCAAGTGACAATCAGTTTCCAACATTTCCACAAGCCTGACTTCTGTTCAGCAGCCCCACCTGGCACCCGACCCCCCCAGGTGGGCTGCCCTGGGGGCCGGGCTCACGCTCACTGCCCTTCTTACTTTCAAGTCCGAGTTTCTTGGTCTTGCAGCTGAGGGCTCAGGGGAGGTCTTTCTGACACTGACTCTGGGGGGCTGATTTAGTGGGTCCTCAGAAGAGCTTCTTGAAGCGGGTGCTGTGCTTCCCCTGACTGGCCGCAGTCTGCCTCGGCCCTCAGTTCTGGTCACCTCCAGGGAGAGGTGACTGCACCCTGCAGACAGACCTCCTCTGTGCCCGGCGTGGCCCCAGGAGGCACTCCTGCCGATGCTGGGCGCCCAGCCGTCCCAACGCCGAGTCAAGTCAGCTGGCCCACGAGATGTGCCCTGTGGGTTTCCCAGGTGGAGGCAGACACCAGCCCCGTGCCCTGGCTTTGGGCACACACCAAGCTCCACAAGTGACCCGGCTCAAGGATTTCTCTCCTGTCTCCAGATACAGCTGGGAGAGGGGTGTTGAAGTCACCACCAAACTTTTCCCAAGAAATCCACCTTGCAGATCCTCTTTTCACGTCTTCTCTCTGAACCCGTGATGTACCCTCAGCGGGCCGAGAGCTTCAAGGGTCACAGAACGACTATCAGACACTTCATTTGAGATTTTTTGAAAGATGGAAATGAAGCACAAACTGTCTATGCTTCATTCAGTTCCGAGAGAGGAGCCACCATTTTAATGTCCTGCAGCAACCTTTCGGAGGCGTCTTTCCCTCACCCACCTAAGCTTTTGTCACAGTAACTATGGTTCCCCTCCGCTCGTGCTTGTCCCACCTGACAACTGCTTGTCTCCGGCCCAAGGCTGCTCCGTGCTCTTCTCCAGGAGCCAGCAGCAAGCACCCATCTGCTGCACCTCCCTGGGCCACCCCTCAGCTGCAGCATGAACTCGGGGGGGGGGGGGGGGCCACAGGCAGCACTTTAATTGTCTTCACCCTCCCAACAGCACGTTACTCAGAGCCCAGCATGCTGCGGGTGCCGGGGGGCTTGCTAAACTAGGCCTCCACGTGTGCCATTGACCTCGGTTGCGGTATTTTTAGGACTGGGCTGTTTAAGGTCAAAGTAACATGCCAGAGGTGACCCCAGGTGATGTGAAGGGTCATATGGGTTCGGGGAAGGTGGATGTCTGTGAGCGGAGCAGAGAAGAGATCTCAGTGATCTGTCACATCCTGAAAACTCAAAGGGCAGAGACCCACCGGAGCAGAACTAACTTACGGGGTTAATCCTAAGGCCCAAGTTATGGAAGATTAACCAGAAAAATGCAGTGTGGCGGTCAGAAAGGATGACATTAGCTCCTCAAGGAAAGTAGATTGCACACCTCAAGATTAATGTCCCCTGACCACCGAGTCTATGCAGGGCCTTCCTGTGTTGTATCTCTCTTCACTCATCCATCTTGACTGCCCACCTTGGTGCTCGTGAATGCCAACAGCTGGTGGCACAAAATTAGGAAGTCTCTGAGAAAGCCCTCAGGCCCTCCAGACACTGGCTGTGACTTTGAGCTAGTATATAAAATTAAATAACTGGCTTCTCTGGTTAATTGGCAAGAAGTAGAAAAAATCCTAGTGTTTTCTGCCTGCCAGGAAATCATAGTGTTTTCTGCTTGCCAGGTTTGGGGTCGGGTTAGAACAGTGCATCGAGGATCCGAGGTGTGCGTACCAGCGGCGGTCAGGAGGCCCAGCCGGGGGTGGGCACAGCAAGGGAGGCGTCGGGCGGCCCTCTGGCTGGAAGCTCTCACCACAGGGACCCGGTTTCACTCAGCAGCTGCATTCCGGGGGGCTTGGGGTGGCTCAGGAGGGAGACTGATAGAGGTGAAGGCTGGAATGCCCCAAGCTCAGCTTGGTGTGACCCCAAAACCCTTCTATAAAAGAAGCACGTTGAGGACCTAGAAATTGCCCAGGAAATCAGCGTGGCTGCCGGGGTGACTCCCGAGCAGACGCATCTGAGACCCTCGACGAGTGGAGAAGCCGCCTTCCTCTTCTTTAAGGCTGGGGGACAGAAGCTCAGGACGACACCCCACCCACAAAGCGGTGTGTCCGCACATGCAACTTGGGGGGGTGGCTCTCTTGACCTGGAAGACCCCCGAGTCTGAGACGGGGTGGAGACCAGCCCCCGGCCTGGAGGTGAGGTGAGCCCCAGCGCGGGGAGGTCTGTGTACAGGCCCCGAGCAGGGTGCGAAGGGTCCACGCCCACACTGCGAGGGCCTGAGGCGTGAGCACCGTGCCCTTCAGGCCTGTTCACCTCAACCAGCCGAACCACCAGCTCGTCTCTGCCAGTGGCCGCAGCTCCTTCCTTGTGCAAGTAGCTCCGCCTCCACCTCACGTCATTCACATCTACTCAGGCTTCTGTGGGTGCAGAGAATCTCTGACTCATGTCTTTGTAAAACATCTCTCAGAGACTCCCTCCCCACCCCCTGCCCTCCCCACCCCCACAACGGTGATTTCTCTGCACGTTCGCTTTGATCACCCTCGGTAGTTCCACAGGGTTTTCCAGCCACCCCATAGGTCCTGCACATTTCTTGTTAAATTTATTTCTGGACATTTTGTGTTTGGGACGTAATAAATTGGGGCTCATTTTCTATTACATTTATCAACTAGTTATTTGTGATAAAATAAACAGTGATTATTTTTATAGTTTGTTATGTAATATGCCACGTTACTCAGCTTTCAATAATTTCAGTAGCTTTTTAGTTGATTTTGTTGGGCTTTCCAGGTAGGTAATCATATCATAAGCAAAAATGTATTTTAAAGTCTATTTTCTGGAATTTATTTTTCATTTCTGTGTGTGTGTGGGGGGGTGGGGGGGGGACATTATCTGTCCCTTAAAGGGCTGATAAACTTGCCTATAAAACCCTCTGGTCCCTGCATCTTTGTAAAGCTGTGTCTTTGACAACACTTCTCAATTTTTTGTAAGCATCTCTGGTATATTTGCATTTTCTAGATTTTCTTCAGCCAGTTTAGATGTGTTTTTCCTGAACATTATGAATTTTATGCAGTTTCCATATTTAGCAGAGTTGTTCATAGAAATCTCTAGCAGCCTATATAAACCCCTCCGTATTCGCGATTATGTCTTCATTCTCAGTCCTGTTCTGCCCTCCTTTTTCCTTGGTTAGATGTCTTGGTTTTGAATATTTTATTTGCTCTCAGAGCCCAGTCTCATTTATTAGCAGGTCTGCTGACTGTGTGCTCGCTGTTCCTGTTGATTCCTCCTCCTACTTTCCTTACGCTTTCGTGTTTCTTGCTGACTTGCTGAGTTTAATGGTCATAGTATTTGTTTTTATTTTCATCTTGCTTAATAAGAAAAATATCTAAGATTATTACTGTAATAATAAGTACAGCTTTGGCTGCAGCCAGTAAGTTTTCCTATGTTGTTATCTCTTATTTTTCAATAGTCTATATTTGTAGTTGTAGTTTATCTTTTACTGTGACATAAAAATGTGGTTATTACATTTCAAGTAGATCTCATTTAAAATTATATTTACATGTAGTTTGTTTGCATTGCAATCAGAGGATATAGCCACTACAAGTAGTTTAAGAATTTATTCAGATATTTTAGAGATCTAATATGTAATTATTGTAAATATTCCAGGGCACTAGGAAAAACATCAAGCATTTTCTTTGCAGAGTTTGCTATATTACCATTAAATCAACTTATCAATAGACTTCTCTGATGTTGATATTTTAAGTGAGCAAAGACTGAAATATGGCACCAAATCAGAAAAATGTAGCTATAATTTACCACTAATATTGTTTCTCTACATTTATCATTGTATTTTCAATAGCTCTTCAGTATATATTTTGATTTAATATTATTGATGACAACAACAATAATATTTAACACTTATGAGGTACTTATGAAATGGTAAGAACTGCCCAGCACGTTGAATGCCTTAGCGCCTCCATTTCCCCAGGGGGCCAGGAGGGCCGACTGCAGCTCACACAGGAGGAGCCTGACACTCACGAGAGCATCATTTAGAGCTGACCAGGTGACCCGGACAGAGAAGACAGCAGAGCCATGCAAGAGGGACCTTCACCCCATCCCCATGTTGGCCCCAGGCAGGTGTGATGGGGACTCCAGTCCCCCCGCAAGCGCATGGCTCCTCCCCGTGTCCCGCTGCCGTCAGCACAGGGATCTGAATGTAGGGCCAGCGGACCAGGTTCAGTTAAGGTCTCCGACCCTTAACGCTGTCAAAGTCACTCCAACTCTGCTTGTTCCGAGCCCATAGTGGCCCTGGAAAGTAGGGGACTCTGGCTCCCATGCCAAGCTTTTCTTGAAGCTGAGAAGACCAACCTTCAGAGGCGCATCAGGGCCCCGCCTCCAGAGCCTCACCCGCTCCAGGAATTGCCGTCAGGGCCCTGGCCCTTTTCAGCTCTGGACTCTCCTTTGGGAAGTGAAAGCTGGCCCTCCTCCCTCGGTCCCCTCCCTTGTGCCCCCCACTAAAGCTGAGCATAGCCTCATCCGCCAGCTCCGGGAGGGTGGGGAGGAGGCATCTGTACCGGGCACCTCTATCCTTTTGGCCCCACTATTTGCCCACCTGTGTGGTGGTGCAGAAAAAGGCCCCCTTCCGTGGGTGACTGGAGGGAAGAGGGGACACACACACACACACACTCACACACACACACACACTCAAGAAAGACCTGCCAAGGAAACTTGGAAAAGAAAGATGTATTTTTCCAAGGAATTTCAGGAACTACCATCCAGGTCCTTTTGAAGCCAACACCTTTTTCTTGCTCTCTTTTCTATTGATGATGGCTGGAGGTGAGGGAAGCTGCGTATGGAGATCATTTTTCTTTAATCTCATACTGAATTTGTAAATTTTGTGTCTTCCTTTTCAGTTTTCCAGCTCTTTTGTTGTCTGGCTGCAACCCTAGAATGACGCGAAGGGCAGCAGTGGCTGCTGGCATCCTCACCTGCCCTCCCACTTAACCAGAAATGCTTCTCATATTTTACTCTTTAAAGAAAACATGTGCTGTAGCTCCTGATTGTCACTTTAACAATGATATTCCATTATCCCTCACTTGCTAGTCATTTTTATAAGAATGGGTATTAAAATCTATTATCTCTTGAAAGGATAGTGTTTTTTGTTTGTTTAATCGTTTAAGTCGGTTAATTACAAGATAGATTTCTAATGTTGAATCAGTCTCACCTACTTGAGAAAACCATGGTTGGTCAGAGTGTACCATTTTTTTTCGTAGTTGCTGGAAGAATGTCAGTATTGTGTCTTTGAGGATCTCTGCATTTATATTCATAAGTAAGATTGACTGTTATGTTTTCCTTTCCTCTCCATTGATTTGTTGATTATTTTAAAGCTCTTTATCTGGCCTGGGTGTGAAGTTAAGCTGGGGTCACAGAATTAGTTGAGGAGCTTTACATTTTCATTTTGATGGCCTGGAGCAGTTCACATGGCGTAGTAGCATTTCTGTTCGGTAGAGATGAGTAGAACTTACCCTTGAAGCAATCGGAGCTGGACACATTTTGGGGATTGACATGTGACCCTTTTTTACCCTACGGTTATTAGTGTACTTAAGTGGTCCATCTCATCTCGAGTTGATTTTCACCACTCAACTTTATCTTTAAAAATTTGATTGAAATGTTTACATTTATTGGCATAAAATGGCCTGTAAATTATTATTAATAACTTTTCATAATATTCTCAGCATCTTACCTGTCCAATTTTTTCTAATTTTTTTTCTTTTTTTCTTGATTCGTCCTGTGAAAAGTGTGATATTTTTATTAGTCTTCTTAAGCGAGCTTTGGGGTTGCATGCGCTTGTTAAGATTTTGTGTTAGTAAATGTTCCGTTGTTCTTACTAAGTGTTCTCACAGGATTTTGGTTTCTTTTTCGTCCATCCTTTGGCTTCTTGAGTTTTAGATTCATGTTTTTTACTTTCAGCCTTCTCTATTCTCTACTATCCACACTCATGCAGGGACTCACAGGCCTTTACGTGCCACTGTTTCATTGGTGTTCATTTTAAAAGCCTGAAATTTATTTGGACTTCCTCTTTATTCTAGGAGTTATTACTGCTAGTAGCAGTAAAGTTAATAATAGCTCTGGCTTGCGTGACTCAGTTGGCTGGAGTATCATCTGGTGAACCGAAGGGCCGTGGCTCAGACTCCCCTTCAGGGCACGCACCCAGGTTGCGGGGTGGAGGTGTTGTAGGAGGTGGCTTGGATCCCCAGTCAAGGCAACCCATAGAAGTTTCTCTCTTACATCAATATTTCTCTCTTTCTTTCTCTCTCTCTCTTCCTCTCTTTCTAAAATCAATTAAATAAGAATATTTTAGAAATTAAAATTGTTAAATTGGCTGGGGAAGAAAACTTAAAAAGTAATAATAGGAACATTGTAATGGTTGCAGTTATTGACAAGTGGATGAGTTTTTAACTACTGGGCAATGCATTTCATTGTACTTTAGTCATAGAATATGGAGCTTCATTTTTATTTTTTTTTAAATATGTCTTTATTGATTTCAGAGAGAGGAAAGGAGAGGGAGAGAGAGACAGAAACATCAATGATGAGAGAGTCATTGATCGGCTGCAGCTCACAACCCGGGCCTGTGCCCTGACCGGGAATCGAACCTCGATCGCCTGGATCTTAGGTCGACGCTCAACTGCTGAGCCACGCCCAGCCGGGCTGGAATTGCATTTTTACATCTCATGATATGATGACTTTCCTTCTGTTAGTCTTTATGAAAGTACAAGATCTATTTCAAAATAAGTGCTCTCTGCTTAATTTGGGGCATAATTTGTGTGCGTGTGTGAAAAGAAAGAGATTTAGATGTTATGTTAGAAATATCTATAAAGATGTAGGTTAAATTTCTCATGCATATTTTTTTATTCTCTCAAAACTCTATTGGTGCAATAGTAAAGTAACAAATAATTATAACCCCCTCCCCAGATAAAAAGAACAGACGAGAAATCAACAGTGTTCATGGATGTAAATTAAATATTTCAAAGGTAGCAAACAGAGCGGGGGAAAATGAGTCTGAAGAGCCAAGGAAAATGAAGCCTTTGTGCCAACAGAGGCAAGAGCAGCAAAAAACAAATTAATTTCCCCACAGGACTCTGGGAAGGTTTGGGATCTGGCAGCACCCGTCACCGAGGTTGCACATCTGTACCGAGCAGTGAGACACCACCCCCCATGCCTTTTCCAATCTCTCTGTCTTCCATGTGTAGCCAAGGATGCATCCCATTCCCATCTCTACAGGAAATGGGAGTTTTATTATGTTTAAAATTGAGAGGCTCCAGATGTGGGGAAGCCAGATGTAGCTGGGAGGGAAGGTATTAAACTGAAAACCGAAGGAGGAAGCAAATGCACCCCCAGGACGGTCACCCCCACACGTCCCGTGCTGTGTTCTCAGGGTGTCAGCAATCTGGTGTAACCCCACCAGCAGCTATGATATTGAAGAATTCTTTTTTGGAGAAACCAACTGGCCACAAATGAAAATGCTTACAAGGCCTGTCATTAGGGAGCTTTTCAACCCAAAGACGAAAGGCTGGCCGCCTGACGCTCCACAGTGGAGGGCCACGCGGGCCATCTGTCAGGCCACCTGGCGCCCCGAGAGTTTAGGCCTTGCCCTAAGTGTGAACGGGAGGAACCGACGCGAAGGCTCGGACCAAGGCGAGGAGGGAGATGCCCAGAACAGCAATGAGCGAACCGAAAACGCCGAGCTCGGGATGGACGGGCTGGGAGAGTAAAACAAACGGAGCCAGGGAGGTGCAGAGAGGGGCGGCAGAGGGCGGACACGGAGCGCGGGTCCCCAGGACGCCCGGAGGGGACGATCCGGGGACAGCGTCAGCAAGGACCAAACCTCGTGGCGTTGGCTGGAGCCGCGCAGCAGCCCGCGGAACAAACAGCTCGCAAAGGCCCGCCCGCCGATAGGCACAGTTCAAAGCCAGGGGTCGGGCGATCTCCCGCGGGGCTTCCAGGAGGGAAGCCAAACAGGCCCGCGGCCTACGGCGGGGGCCCCGGCACACCCGGCCCTTCACGGGCCTCGTGGAGCGTTAGCGAGAGATGGCTCTCAGCGCACAGGACAGCAAGCGGTTAGAGAAGAAAACAGCTGGCACTGCCAAAAGAGAAAACACACACAAAGTTGTGCGAAACAATTATTATATACTGTGTGGCTAGGCAGAACACAGTATGGCCATATTAACATAAACATTAGTTACTGATTTAACCATAAATTGTGATGTAGATATATTGACGAGATGGAAAAGGGAGAATGGGGAGTGGGTGTGGGAGAGCAAAAAATATAACTAATTAAAAGAAATCAGTATATAATATATAGCACTCATAAATCAAGAAATAGCAATATAAGCACTAATTAGAAATGGGTAAAATCATGAGAAGCTGTTGTTTATAGAGCACAGGGACAGGAGGCGGGGACTGGGCGCAGCAGAGCCTTTCTTGCTACTTTATTTTTTAACTACACACCATTATTACTTTGGTAAAAATATCAAATATTTTAAATAGTTATGAACATACATAGCTATATTTATGATCAACTTTGTTAACTGTGTGAATAGTCACCCTGTCTAGATACATAGTAACGAAGGAGTCACACAATCCAAAGGGAAGACCATGGTCATTTTAAAAAATGGCGATAGGTTAAGTGGACGGATAGGTAGACAGACAGACAGATAAAAATGAATCTTGACCCCTGTAATCTCTGGGGTGTGCCTCGGGCATAAGTGCTTCTTAAAACTCTCTGGCCAAGGCTGCTGTGCACACCTATTCTCAACAGAAGAAGGCTCCCCTGGCCTCCCTGCCCCACTGCGGGAGCCTGAAGGGTGGTGATCATGCCTTTTACTGGGTTGGATCCACGGGACGTGTTTGGCACAACATAGAAATGAATTAACCCGTGAAATGTTAATTTCTCCAGAGTGGGAAAGAATATTGGTGGAAACATGTGGTCCTCCCAGCCCAGAGCTCAGAGAGAGGCTTCTGCAGGGTTCTCAAGAATGGTTTTGAAGAAGCTTCACCACCGACAAGAAAGAAAGAAAATAATGGAGAGAAAAGCAAGAAGGAAGGAAAGAAGGCATCATGGAGGGAGGGAGGGAGGGAGGCAGGGAGGGAGGGAGGCAGGGAGGGAGGGAGGGAGGGAGGCAGGGAGGCAGGGAGGGAGGGAGGCAGGGAGGGAGGGAGGGAGGGAGGGAGGGAGGCGGGGAGGCGGGGAGGGAGGGAGGCAGGGAGGGAGGGAGGGAGGGAGGGAGGGAGGCAGGGAGGGAGGGAGGGAGGGAGGCAGGGAGGGAGGGAGGGAGGGAGGGAGGGAGGCGGGGAGGGAGGCAGGGAGGGAGGGAGGCGGGGAGGGAGGCAGGGAGGGAGGCAGGGAGGGAGGGAGGGAGGGAGGGAGGCGGGGAGGGAGGGAGGGAGGGAGGCGGGGAGGGAGGGAGGGAGGCAGGGAAGGAGGGAAGCAGGGATGGAGGAAAGCAACTTCTCAAGCTGTGGAAAAGCCGCCCTTCCCCAGTTTTCAGAGGACATACAATTTCCCCCCAGACATGAGTGGGCCAGCGGTGTGTTGATGCTGAAGGCCCTATAGCTTGTCTCAAATAAGAAGTTAGGCGGCCTCGGCGCAGGGAGGGCTGCAGGCTCCCCGGCTTCCCCCCAGGCCCCACCGTGCCGCAGAGGTCCTCGTGCCCAGAGAGGCTCAGGCCCCGGCGCACAGGGAGCTCGCAGCCGCCGCCTGCTGCCTGCTACGGCCACGGTGTGAAATCTCTGTTGGGTTCGTCCAGGGGTCAGGCTCATCCTCCGGGACTGACCCTCGGTGGAGGACCTTCATCGCCTGCCAGGCCCCTGGCTCGTCCTCGGCCGCTCCACACAGTGGCCGGAGGCGGCTGGCTGAACGCTGCTCGCCCAGTCCTCCGGCCTCAGCTGGTCAGAGCCGCGGGAGAGGGCTGGGCTGGCCTGTGCCATCTGCCAGGGTGCCACTGGCCACACGAGCACTTGAAGAATGTCCGGGGCAACTGAGAACCTAGACTTTTAGCTTCCTTTTACTTAAATTAAGTGACTGATACTTGACTCGGTTGTTGAAAAGTTATTAAGTACGTTTAAATATGTTTGGAACAGCTTAGGTAACTGAATCGACTGTTCAACTGGTATTTTCATTGGGGTTACATGACATGTGTCACTTGGGAAGAATTGTCATAGTTAAGTATTGAGTCCTCAGCCTATAAACATGGTGTATAGATTCACTTATTTAAATCTTTGATCTTAATAACATTTTCTATTTTCCTGTATAGAGGCCTCAAACAACTCTCATTAGGTTTCTTCCTACTATGTGGAAATTTACTTACTGCAGCTAAAGGAGTTTTATCAGCACCAACCAGCATGCAGGAAGCAGTGGAAGAGCTTTGATTACTCAACAACCTCACCAGCACTTGGTATTGTGGGCGTTTTTTATTTTAACCATTCTGATGGGTATATAGTGGTATTGGATTTGGTTAGATTTGTGTTTTTCATATGAGTAATAAGCTCAGCCCTTGTTCATGTGTTTGTAATTGCACATTTGTTATGACGTAACTGTGGGTCTCTCTCCTGTCCTCCTGGACGTAACCGTGAGAGTCTCTCTCCTGTCCTGGACGTAACCGTGAGAGTCTCTCTCCTGTCCTCCTGGACGTAACCGTGAGAGTCTCTCTCCTGTCCTCCTGGACGTAACCGTGAGAGTCTCTCACGTTGTCCAGAGGCCAGTTCCCGTTCGCAGAAAGACACCACACTTTTATTATAGTCGGCATACAATGTTACATTAGTTTCAATTGTGCAACATAGTGATTCGATCACCACACTAAGTCTGTAACCATTTCTCATCTTGCAAACTTATCAATATTATTGACTATATTCCCCCTTCCCCTGTCCTGCCACCTCCTCCCACAATAACTAAGATATGAAGCAATCTGGTACCCTTGGATAGATGATATTATTCAGCTGTATAAAAGAATGCTGCCATTTAGGACAACATGGATGCACGGAGAGGGCCTTATCGGAAGTGAAATAAGTCCAATAAGAGAAAGACAAATATTGTAGGATTTCACTTATATGTGGAATCTAAAAAAACCCAAAATAAACACATCCGATAATTTTAACAGTGAAAGTTTATTGTTAAAGGGTGGCTGAGAACAGAAAGAAGGAAAAGAGAACTCTGAGGCGTATCTCATTGACAACTACAGGAAGCAGCCACCCCAGGGCCCAGGGAGAAGCAACCAGGAAAAAATCTGATTTAAAAACAGGCCTCTCCCTCCAAAAAAAAAAAAAAAAGGCTAAGATTCAGACCTCTGAGATGATGCCACGTGCCTCTGGCAAGGACGAAGTTTGCCAGGCCACCTGAGAGAGCGCCGCGCACCTCCCAGATGCTGCAAGAGCACCCTGCCCGCCCCCCCACCCGCAGGGACCCCTGCGGGCGCCTCCAGTGCCCCTCCTGGCACAGCCTGGCACCAAGCCAGCGGCTGAGCAGAAGCGAGGTCTTCAGAGTGAGCTCTGGCCTTACAGAATAGGGGAAATGGGGTGAATTGGGGACCCAGAGGCAGTAAGTTCATTACTGGCATAGCGTGTGTCATTTTGTATTGATTTGCAGAACTTCTTTATATATTCTGGCAATGCGTAGTGTATTGGTTATTTGTGTTGCAAATATTGTCTTCCACTCTGTGATTTAGCCTCTTTGTCATTTAAAGAAGAAAAGCTTTTAATTTTAATGTAGTTCAATTTATCACTTTTTTATGGTAGTACTTTTGATGTCTTTTTTATGAAGTCTTTTCTACCCTAAGGCTGTAAGAATGTTCTCCAGTGTTTCCTTAGAAGCTTTACTGGTTTCTTTTCCCATTTAGGTTCTCATTTGGCCTGAAACTGATTTTTGTGGATGGCTGGTGTGAGGTAGGGAGGGAGCCAAGTTACTTTTATGCCATGTTTTGTCTGGGTGACCCAGCACTCTTGAAAAGGACGTCATTTCCCCATGGCAGTGTACCTGTGGCACCGGGCAAGCGTCTCACCTACCTGCTCTCCCAGCTTCTGTCCTGTCGCACTGACCTCTCGCCCACCCTTAGACCAACACCTCTGTCTTCATTGCCTTAGCTTCACGATAACTCAGTAGTCAGGCCTCCTGTCTCCTTCTTTAGGAGAATCCTGGCTGGTCTTAGCCTTTCCCTTGTCATGAACATTTAAATCAGCTTGTCAGTTTTCGCAAAAAAAAAAAAAAAAAAAAAAAAAATCCTGGTATTTTCATTGGGATTACATGACATATGTGTCATTTGGGAAGAACTGTTATAGTTAAGTATTGACCCCTCAGCCTGTAAACATAGTGTATAGATTCATTTATTTAAATCTTCTTTATTTTTAATAACATTTTTCTATTTTCTTGTGTAAAGGCCTCAAATACCTTTCATTAGATTTCTTCTTAGGATGTGCAAATTTAATACTACTGCAAATATGTTTTTTCATTTTAAATTTCTGTTTATTACTGGTAAATTACCCATAAGTATAAATAACTGTGTTTATGGTGATTTTAAATTTCTATGTACTAAAATCTGATTGTTGTTGTTTCTGGGTTTTCTCTCTTGTTTTGGAAAGTTTTTCTTACCCAAAGCTATAACAATTTTTTCTACATTTTATTCTTATACTTTTAGAGTTTTGTTTTTAAATGTGTAGAGTTCTAACCCACATGCATTTAGCTTTATTGATAAAGAATTTTGTTTTATTTTCATAATTCTCTAAATTTTCACATACAACCATGAGTTGGTGTCCAGGCTCTCTGTTTATTTTCACTGATACATTTGTCTTTTCCTATTTGTTAACATGCTGTAATGACTATATTTAACATACCCTTTAATACTTAATGTAATAGGATATCTTGATAACACAAACCCCTCATTATTCTTTTCCAAAATTCTAACAATTTTAGAACATTTTATTTTCCATGTGAACATTTGAATAACTTTGTCAGGTTGAATATGTTGAGTTGTTGATTAAAAGTGTATTGAATTAGTTTCAGGTATACAGCATAGTAGTTAAACACTTATATAATGTACGAAGTGATCCCCCTGAAACTAATATAAAATAATATTGAATGCCAACTGTAATTGAAAAAAAAGGAGAAGGTGAAAAAACGTTTTTAAAAAGTACATTGAATTAGGAAGGATTGACGGAGAATGGAGCCTTCCCGTAGGAACATGGCCAGTCAGTTCATTCATTAAGGCTGCTTTTATGTCTCCAGTAAGGTTTTGTAGATCTTTAAGTTTATTTTTCATCAAGTTTTACATTCGAAATTGTTTTAAACAAGTAATGCATTAAAATACCTAAAAATTAAAATTCATGTAAGAAATTTACTCAAATATCCCACTCCCATCCCAGTCCATTCACCTATAAGAAATTATTTGTATTAGTTTATTGTTTATCCTCATAGTATTTCATTATGCAAAAAGAGGCAAGGGCAGGTGTGCCCTTTTGTCCCTCACTTCTCCTCTCCTACCGAAAAAAGGCAGCCACTGTGCTCATCAGCCCGCGTCTGCTTGCGTCACGTAGCGACCCAGCCCAGCTTCCCCGTTCCTGTTTCCAGCGCGTCCTGTCCCGGCTGTGGGGTGTGACGTCACTGACGTAAGCCAGCCCCGGAATGAATACTGTACTGTTTCAAGGTTCTCACTATCACAAGTTTTCCTGGGAGAAACCATGTAAATATATCATTTGTATATGTGCAGGAGTATCTGCTGGAGAAATTTTCAGCGGTGAGTTTGCTGGCTCACCGGGAATGTTTTTCCACTTTGATAAATGCTGCATTATTTTGCCCGGAACCAGCATTGCCTGTGCCTGTCTCGCCGTAATCGGCCCAGCAGCGAAACAGTGAGTGCCACTTTCCAGTCCAGCAGGCCAGCACCAGTGTCTCCGTGTGCTTGACCCACAGTTTTCTCGTCGTAAGTGAATTTGAGCCTCTATGTCTCGGAATCCTTGGTGATTCTTTTTCTGCCTGTTATCAGTACATAGGTATCATCCTGAATCTGTTTTCTACTGGGTTTCATTCAGGTTTTGTTTCCGGGAATGTTCTCTCACTCAGTCCTCACAGTACCCTGCATGGTGGTCACCGCAACGCCCCTTTTACACACGAGCAAGGGCAGGCTGAGAAAGCTCAGGCAGCTTGTCCAAGATCACACAGCGAACTAGCAGGCAGGGCTGGGAGCCAAATCTGTTTGTCTCCGACTCCAGAGCTCCCTTTCTGCTGTCTAATTCCGAACCTCCAGCGGGGCAAGCCTTACCTGGTGTCTGCGGCCATGCAAGACCCCAGGTCCGGAGTGAGGCGGCAGCTGACTGGATGTCTCCGAGAGTGAGCCCTCCCCTCTGCCAGAGGTGCCAATGTCCTGGCTGACGGGTCTCAGATGATTTATCGACGTAATAGACACCATTTTAAAAAGGTGGCCAAGGATCACACATCAAAAGTGCAAGTTTGAAAGGATTAGAAACATACTTTGGAAACATATTTCATTTTGACTCTAGACTTAATTAAGATATTGCTGGAGTAATACCTTAGACAAGCAAAGAACTGGCACTTTATCCAGCCATCCCCCATCTCTGTAAAAAAATAAAATAAATGTGGATTGCATGGAGTGAGGTATTCATAATTATTTCATGCAGGGGGAAAAAACGAATGAAGAGGTATCAGGAGCTCATGTCATCAGTTTCACAGACCTAGGTCTAATCAGAGCACCTTATAAAATTAAAACGGCTGCCTCTTTATTCTAAGATGTTTGTAGGTATCATCAAATCAATATCAGTTGAAATACTCTTTAATGATATGATCATTTCAAAATTAGACTAATTTTAATTAGCAGCAAAAGCATTTTTGGAACAGAAAACCTGTATCTTTCTTAGCTGATTCGTGCTTCTGCTAACATTTAGAATTTTCCTTAGGGGAAAAGGGCAGTCAGTATTTAACTTCCAGTGGACATTAATCCTGATTTTCCCTAGCACCCAACTTACGCTCAGGTAGTGAGTTCTCAAGAAAGCTCTTGGCCTTTCCAAGGTCTCGGAGGTGCTGCTGGGGGCTCACTGAACTCGATTCCATGTGTTATTCCCACTCAGTCACAAGACGAATGAAAAAATATACCAAGAACTTCTCAGTCCCGGCACCCTGGCCGTCCGAGTCTCCCTCTCTGCCGGGTTCCAAGCGCTCACCGCGTCCTTCATCTTTTCCGTCGGGTCTCTGCCTCCCCAGACACAGTACATGGGAGGCCAAGGCCCTCCTTCAGATTTGCCTAATCGTGCTTTGTTGGGCCACACATTATTGAGCATCAGAAAAAAATTAAATTAGTTGCCTTTATTTAAAAATTGGGAGATTTCATCTGAGATCCAAATTCCCTGCTTCTTTTGGTAAAGTAAAAGAGGTGAGCGAGGACAGCAGTGGTCCCTCCTGTGTCCTCCCAGCAAAGCCCCGGTTCTGTTCACTTGTTCCCCTGCCTTTCCTCAGCCATTGGTTCCAGATGCAGGAAGGGATCCGGTTCCCAAGCCAGTCAGCACAGGCCATTCTCTTGGGCTCTGTTATGGGACCAGGAGGGGCAGGGTGACCTGGGTGTGTCCGGCCGGAATGAAGGAAAGCAGCTGCGGAGTGTGGCGGAGGGAGCGCTGTTCCGTCTGCCCCGAGGCGGGGAGCCGACAGGGAGCAGCCCCAGCCGCCGTGGCCCCAGCCAGCCAGAGGGTGAAGCCAAAGCGGGCCCGGGGCAGGACAGGAAGGTGCATTCTTGGTGGACACGGGAGCTGCTGCTGGACCCGCACCGCCCAGTGCCCCTGCATGGCCGGGTCTACGAAGCGAAAGATTCTCACTCACAGAGACGGGTGGAGTCGGCAGGGGCCCACGCTCCCTCCTGCAGCAGCAGACACCTCCTCCTGCCCTAAGTACCCGACGCACCTAGTGGGGGTCTTCCCGACACCTGAGTCCGGTCCTCCGATGTTGGTCATCATCCTTGTTGTCATAAAAGGGGTAAGAGGAATGGGCAGTCTTTCTTATACCCACGTCATCATCAAAAGCAGAGAAATGACAGCTGGACCAAGAAGGCTGAGTGTTTCAAGGGAAGTGAGAGAAAACAGTTTTCTTACTCTTGACCTGGGTCACTCACCTGTCCTGTCCTGTCCGCCCAGCCCTGCCATGTCTGAAGTAGTGGCTGTTGGCCTGGTTGTCAACACGCCCCCTACGCACACGTCGCATGGCGCCCGGTGCCTGTGCTGGCCGCCGTGAGGGAGCCGCTGCCCCGGGCGCTGCGGCCGCCAGTGCGGTTTCTCCCAGCCGGCTCACAGCGTGGCCAGGGCTGCCCTGCCCAACCCCGCACGCCGTGGGGGACATCGCGCCCGACTGCGACGCGTTCTCTCCTGGATGCACTTTCTGAGACTCAGGGAAGCATATTTAAAACATTATCAGCAAATCAAAGCCTCTGATGAATCACGACTTTTCCTCCTGCCCCCAGTGGCCTCCTAGGGAGACGCAAACTCTGACAGGGAACAGGCGAGAAGTAGAATATTTGTGGCAGACAGATGGTCGCCTGAAGTTACAACTTCCCCTCGTAACTTAAAAACCACTGAAATCGGAGACTCCTTTTTTTCTCTTTCTTTTTTTTTCCTTCTTGCAAAACTCTGGCCAACCCAGGGCAGAGAGACCCTCCTGGTCTCCGAACAGCCTCTGAGCCCCTGCGTTCCCGGCTCGGACCCCCACAGGAAGAGCCGACTGGCTGAAGCTGGCTGAAAAGCGTCTCCGTGAAAATGTTTCCAGGGACGACGGCCCCTTCCCAGCCTGCAGCCAGCCGTCCACTTCGGGGGGCAGAACTGCTCCCCGTTAACGCGTTGGAAGCAAGAGCAAATATGGCAGCGACTGGCTAGCCGAGAGCGGGGAGGGAGGACGAGACAAAGTACAGAAGTTCTTGGAGCTCCCAGCAAGGCAGCTGGGTTAAACAATTAGTACTAATTGCCTTATGTCAAGCCGGCAGTTGCAGTAAACAAACACAATTCACAAAGAAACCAGCCTGAGCTTCTTCTGATTAAACAGTGTTGCATTTTTAAATGTGTTACCGATACATGCTGTGCCCTTAAGAAAATGACTACACTGTCACAGGCATAGCAAAGACACTTAGAAATAAATTCGGCTGCAAGATAAGGAAAGTACATGATAAATTAAGCTCTGCGTATAAATTCTTAAGAGCCTCCATTTTAATGCTGGTCATTATTCAACAAATTTTTCTAAGAAAATGCCAAATAGGCAGGAACGAGTAATTAGGAGAGAAAAGTGAAACTGTCATGGTTAATGGGTTGCAGCGCGCTCTTTACCTTCCCTTCCTGAGACCGGCCTGGGGAGGCGGGGCCGTGGGGAGCCGAGGGGCACGGTGGGCCAGGGCCCGGTCTCTGCCCCGCAGGCTGGGCAGGGGAGCAGTGGGCGGGGTGGGGGAGGGCCCTGCAAAGGGGGGCTCAGGAGCCGGGTCCGGCTCCCACGCGGAGCAGCGTGGGGCTCCGGGGACGCGAGGCTGGAGTGCCACACTCCTGCGGTGCCCAGGCCGCCATAAATCTGAAATCACTGGGGATATTGTTAGCGTTCAGCAAGTATTATTAAAATGAAGGGAAATTTATGGATGACACTTTGTAACAATTAATCAGGAACCGTTGATTAATAAAGTTAGTTCCTTATTCTCCTGAAACCTGGGCGGCCACGAGAATTGTCAGACGGATCATTTTATTCATTATTTTTGATTAATGCACCCAGATTCTCTGACTCTGAAGGAAAAAAACCGTCTCCACTATGCAAAATCATAAATACTGAATGAGTCTGTATACAGTTAACCTTGGCCATGGTTAGGAAATTCCAAGGAAGAAACGTGCATATTCAGCAAATAAATTGCTGCAAGGATTAAAAACCAAATTGAGGGGTTTGATGAGCATCACCTCTCCAGACCTGTCTGTCTTTTACAAATTCCAGTGATTAATTGGTTTGTTTAGACCCTCAATTAGCCCACTGAAGCAGAGACACCCCCACCAGGCAGCAGTCATGACCAAGAGACGGACAGGAGGAAAAACCTCCCAGTGTGTCCGACTTAGGAAAACACTCCGGCCTTTTCTCTCCCTTGTTTGTTTGCTTCCCAGCTACTCTCCTTACTCTTCCCAGCGCTGCGAGCCCGGCTGCTTTTGGTGACCAGCCAGCCTCATCTTGCCCCGGCTCACTTACCACCCACAAGGAGAGCTCCCCGGAGTCCTGGTCGCTGGCCCCCCGGGGAAATGCACCCGGACTCCAGCACCCACTCATCCGCCTCCCCAGCAGTCCTGGCGGGAACCACCCTGCTTAGAACACTGGGGGAAACTGAGGCTAAGACAAGACTGCAGAGACCACACCCTCTGTCAAGACTCAAGGCTGCCCTGGTTTCCATGTCAACAAAGCCCTGGCTTTTCCTTCTCTGTTTGTTTGCTATGATATCGGAAATTGGAATTCCTTTTGCAGTCATAAAGGACACCGAGTCTGTGCGGTGTGGGGTGTTCCTCATTTCCAGGGTGCACACTAGTAAGAGGTGGATATGTTAACATATAATATTGCTAAATGGATTAGATTCTGTGTTTGTGTTCATTTAGAAAATAATAGGTACAACCTTAATAAAAACATTTATATATTTTTACACCGAAGATACAAAACCCCAAAGCAAACTCATTAACTAGTAATTTTACCCTTATTAAAATACATTTATTTGTATGCTTACATGATTTGATCGCTTTAAAAAAAAAAAAGAATATTACTTTTCTTGCAAATATTTCTGCAGTTTGCTCCCCTGTTCTGTTTGTTGGGAAAGTTCTCTCATTTTCTGGAGGTTATAATTAGCGATAATTTGGCCGCTTTCATCATATTTTGATTCCAGAAATTATTCGTTTGGAAAGACTCTTAAACCTCATAGCATCCTGACAAGATTTTGCCAAAGGCACAAATATCATGTGTGGGTCATTATGTAAAAAATGCAAACTTTGGGCTGAGAGTTGGGGTTAGCAGAAAACAAGTTTAATAACAAAAGCAATGAAGACTGATTCTGAGTCTGAAATCAGATGAAGCCAGAGGAGTGGTGGGTCAGAGAAGGAAGGGTGCTGGCTGGGGCAGGGGAGGGACCCCACTCCCCAAATGGGAGTCCCCCTGCCTTTCAGGTGCCCGCCTGCTGTGATCCTCCAGGCGAGGAGGGCACTTTGGGGGGTGACCCTAATAACGTGAGGTGGAATTCTAATCTTCGTCACCAGGAGGGCAGACAGAGGGCTAATTATTAGGACTCGTAAATACACACTCAAAATGTTGGACGTGAAGCCTGTTCATTATACACGGTGCTGCTTTTGGCGAGCGCCGCGGCAGAGTCGCCCAGGGGGCCAAGACCGGCAGGGCCGGGGTCTGCCACAGGGCTGGCCGTCGCCCCGGGCTGGGCCAAGGCTCATGGGGTTGGCTTACTCGGTCCTCACCGGGACACTCAACTCAAAGGCAGCGGCCCAGCCAGCCAGGCCCCTCTCCGGCAGACGTCGCTCCCACCGAGCAGCACCCAGCGAGGCGACTGCACACGTCACGGGGGCTCTGCACTGGCCTCTGCCAGGATCCTGAACACAGCTCATGTATGGAAATTGCCAACAAAAGACATGAAGAGCAGGAATCCTGTGATTAGTGCACTGATCAAGTCAGACCCTCTCTGCGTCACTGCGGCGTGCCCCACAGAAAGGCGTCATTAACGAAGCCCCCCCCCCCAATCGGCTCTATCTGAGCAAGGCCAGTGACTGACAGGTGATGCCAGGGCGGCCTGTATTGTCTAAAAAAGGCACATCAGAGCAGCGGAGGCTTAAAGCAGAGCATAAATTATAGATACACGTCTGTTTCTTTGATGCAGGGAGACTTGTAGGTGTGTCTCTCCCCCGTCACACAGAGCACTGCCCTTTCAGGAGGCTTTCTCACGAAGTCGTTTCCCATTTGAAAAAACAGCAAGAAAAACATGACCCTTCTCCTCCAATTTCCACTCTTCCTCTCTTCCTTTTTAAACAACCCACTGCAAAGACAGCCTGGACTTTTTTCACTTTGGAGAAATTAATTAAACATAAATAAGTGTTTAAATACGAAGAGCACTGCGGCAAAGATGACTGTGTCGTGGCCATGTCTCCCTGTCAGCCCCACTAACCACGCGGTGGCCTGTGGGAGGCAGGTTCACGGGTCTGGAATATTCTCGGCACCTTGGTTGTTCAAAAACAAAGGCATGGGGAAAGTATCAACACAGGCATCCTTTGCTTCCTAACTGTTATCATCAGCTGGCAATCCGATTTCCTCATTACAAAGTTCTAAAAGTCTTCTGTGGAAATATTTAGGGGGCACTGTGGAAAAAAGGAGAGAAATCAGAACACATGGGGACAGTGTAGGAAAGTGGAATCGGGAGAGGAGAAGCGCCCGGCGCTCCGTCCACCGCCGTTCCTCGGCCAGCTTCCCTCGCGCTCCAGAGCAGCATTCTCATCGCTGGGCTACAGCCAAAGGCCCTCCACTCCCTGCGGAGGCCCCTGTGCTTGGGGAGCACCACCCTCCGGGCCTGGGAGCCCACAGCAGGGAGCCAGGGCGTGCCCTCAGCAGTCCCAGGTGGCGTTCCTGAGGGAAGACCGTATTTGCAAGGTTACTCATTCCGAGGTCCATCTAGATTGAAACAGAAATTTGGTTCCGGCCAGAGCCAAATTGAATTTGTGGAATTAGCTCATAGGCTGTACTTGGAAAATGCTCAACATGTATCACTTTTCTCAGAGATAAGACATTTCCTTTCCCCCAAGGTGTCAGGATCTCTGAATTGACATAATTCTGCACAAATCACTCTGGTGGTGTAACTTGGAGAGTCCCAATCCCCTATGGACTCTGGCTCTTGTACCAGGGCCATCACTCACTTAGTTTCAGTTTTTCTTTAAATAAATGGAACCAGAAGGGACTTGTTCAGCTCACCACCATTTACATGGCCTTGATGTGCATTCATTCAGCTTCACAGGGCTGAGTGGGGAGGAGCCATCCGTGTCCTGTTCGGCTGTGACGGTGAGGCTGTGAGATCTGGAGCGGTGGGAGAGCGCCCTGAAGGCTTTCCTGGCGTGGTCGTGGGGAATAGGAGTAGACTATGGTTCTTGTCCTTGTCAGGCTCAGGGTGCTGAGCATATGAAGCCGCCCGCCCACCAGGGAGGGGTGGGCATCACAGACCCATCCGTCAGCCCCCCCGGGGAAAGCAACAAACCCCAAGATTCAGGCTCTGGAACGCCAGCCTCACTAGGCTGGTGGGAAAGCACATGGCTAACAAGCCACTCGAGTGTCCTATAAAGAAAATCAGTCTGGAATCATTTAAATGGACACCGGTTAACAAAGATTTACCTGTGGTGCTGAGGAAAGACTGAGGCTGGGAGTTGAAAGCGCAGGGCTGCAGCGGTCCCACCTCTCTGGGCGTCACCTGTCAAATGAACAGAACATTGTCTGGCTTGAACAACTGGCCTGAACCAAAACGGAGCAGCACATGCAAAAGTGCTTTCTAAGCTCCCCGCCCTGCGTGACTGTCAGCTGTCCGCTAATGTCACTGAGCGGCAAACTTCAAACAAGTGAAAACCCTGTGTGACCACGTGCATTGTCCCAGGGGAATTCAGAAGGCACGTCCCACCCCTCACCTCCAGCCCTCACCCTACGTAACACTTAGGTCCCCATAAACTTCCTGAGAATTTGAGGTTTGTTTGAAATTCTGGCTAAACAACTTGCTTAGTTTTGCATGGGGCCCAGCATATTCCGCCTGAAAAGAAAGCTGAGCTCTAGAGAGAAAGGGTTAAATACTGGGGTATCTGTTAGAATCTGCTTTCTGCTCATCTTGGGAAAACACTCTACACCAGACATCGCCAACTCAACTGTGCACAAGAGCCGAGTGGCCGACCCAGTGAACGAGGTGGCTGGGGGGACTGGTAAAGCGGGCGTGACGGGAAGGAGGCCTCTGCTGCCCACCTGGCTGGACTGCGCCGCCAAGGCCTAGTGTTCCTAGTTTTTAAGAGAAGCATAACATTCAACTTCTATATGAACTCTTCCGAATTTCAAACATATTCTATTTAAAATGCCTGTGGGACACAATGCAGGTCCAACAAATGCGCTGGGGGCTGCATTCCTCCCACTAACCACCGGTTTGCCCTTATTTTGGCTCTTGCACTTTTGAGTATTAACACCCCTTTATTTGTTTACTTTTCAGTTTCACTTCCAGATGAGGACACCAGCCCGTCCCGGCTTGTCCAGGACTTGCCCCGTTTGAGCACTGCAAGTCCTGTATCCCGAGAGCCTCTCAGGCCCCAGCAGCTGGTCACCCTGCTGCTCAAGAGGGGTCAGCGTGTTCTGCCAGTTGTTTCTGAGAAGCGCCAGCTCGCCTGCTGAGGTGGGAAAGGCATTTTTGTTTCAGACAGAGTCTGGATATTGGAATCATCTGTCTGTCACTCACCACCTGTGAAGACTTTGGGACCACACGCTAATCTCTCAGAGGCTCAGTTTTCTCACCCATAAACTGAGAATCTGAACAGCACTTGCCCCCAAAGGCTGTTGAGATGATGTGAGATGCCCGACCCACTGGGTGAGTGGGGATGATACGAGGAGATGGGTCTTGACTGCTGACCTGAAACCTCCAACCTTCAGGTGGTCGCTGACAGCTGCTGCCCATCGCTCTGCCCTGGCCTCTGAGGTTTGATGCTGTTATTGTTTGTTTTTCCCCTTTTTATCTTAAGTTACAATTGACACAATATTATATTAGTTTCAGGTATAGAAGACAGTGGTTAGATATTTATGTAAGTTAGGCAGTGACCCCTCCCCGAAGCCTGGCACCCACGTGACACCGCACACAGTTGTTACAGCATTGCTGACTCTGTGCCTGGCACTCTAAGTCCCTTTGAGGTGCAGAGATGGGAATGTCTTCTGTTTGCTCACAGAACTGCGGCTCCCACGTCTGCAGCTCCTCACTGCACCATCCCGCAGGTGCGGGCACAAAGCAAGGGGCTGGCCCCAGAGGAGGCTCCACCGGCCCTGCCCGCGCGGCTGCTTGGAGCCCGGGAGAGGGCTGCCCAGCGGGCCTGGCTGACCAGCTACGTTGCTTGGGCTTCCGCCGAGGTACGTTGAAGTTACGGGAGATTTCTCCCACCGCTCCCAGGGGGTTCACCACAAACGGGCAGAGCCGAGCAAAGCCCTTCCCTATATTCAGAAAGAAAGAAGTGTTGTGTGTGTCTGTTTTCTGACAGACGCCAGGTCTGACAAACCACGACTTCCTGAGAGTTGTTCTTAATCGCTTTCTTTGATCTATTTCTTAGCCTCCCAAATTACCAATTAAAAACGGAAGATGTCACAGAGACCCACTACATTTCTAAGGCGTTATTTGGAGTTGTTGGATCCATACTATAGCGCTTTCCAAGTCAGCATTGTATAAATATCAAATTCCCCAAGAGACAGAAATGGCTCCAGAGAGATTTTCCCCAGGGTCCTGAGATCTGTAAATCGAGATAACTCTGTGCATTGCTGCCGAGTATGGAAATTACCAACAGAAGACGTTAATAGCAGGAGCCCTGATTAGACTAGCGCAGTGGTCACGTTGCTCTTCTCGGCTTCACTGTCAGCACGGCACATAGGTAATGTGGCCAGTTTCCGTGAGTAAATGGCACATGTTTTGTAACCTTCCAGGAACATTTTTCCTTTAAAAACACAGCAAAACAAAGCAAAACAGAAGTATTCCTCAGGGGATGTGAGTATCAGAGAAAAGAGTGAAACATGATTGAAAGCCTTCTGCGGGGGGCTAGGGAGCTGGGCAGGGCAGGGCCTCTCTGCAACAGCGGTGGGGCTGCAGCTCCGTTTCCTGCTTGGGTTTCGGGGACTCGTGAGCTCTCAGTTCCTGCACCTAATGCCCCTCCGCCTCACGGTCAGCTCTCTCCTGCCTCTGTCTCTCTGTGTCTCCTTCCTCCCTCTGTCCTGCCTCGCTTATCCCCCTCTGAGGAGGGCTGGGGATTCGAGGAGGGAAGACCTTCCCAGGCCCAGCAGTGGCATCAGAGTCCCAGGGAGCCGTCGGTGGGGAGCAAGGTCATTCCTGCGTCCTTCAGCCTCTGCTCACTCTTGGCCAGAGGGATCTTCCAGGGGAGCTGGCCAAGCAGACACCCCAGGCCCAGGACATACTCACTGAGCAGCTTTGCCCTTCGGGACCCGCACAGCCCACCAGCCCCACGCGACGACCCAGGTAAGGCCCCGAGGAGGGCACTTTGCCCCACTCGCTGTGCTCTGGAGTGTGCAGTGCCCGTGAGCAGCTGCAGGCCGGGGTCGTCTTTCCCTGGGCTCCGGCCCTGCTTCAGCTTCCTCCGTCCCAGCTTCACACCCAGCCCCTCCATCTGTCCCCACGGTCACGGTGCTCCATGCAGTCCCTGCTCTCACAGAGCTTGTCGCCCGGTGGGCTGACAGAACCCTGACTCACAGTGACATCAAGCGCAGGCGGGCCCAGTGCCCGGCAGGCTTCCAGCCCCACATGGCCTCTGGGGACGTCTGGGGAGGTAGTAACTGCAGCTGCTTTGGGAAGGCTGAGTAGCAGTACTGCTGTTCCCCATCCAAACCGACCAACCAAGCCGACCAACGGAACATCGCTGAACGGACGGCACGGACTTTCCCGGCCCACGGAACCTTTCTCCCTGCTGTGCTCCTGGTCTGGCAAATTCCCAGCAGCCTTGCCTCCTGCTCCCCTCATGGGCTGAGACCCGTATGCTGCTGGGCAATAACCAGTGGACCCCAAGAATGGGTAGAACCCGTGCTTCCCAGATGAAACCAAGATGGGCCTAGTGCCAAAATCAGCTGAGGCCTCTCCACACGGAGGCCTTCCCACCATTTGTCTCACCGTTTTAAACCTTCAAAACATCAGACATTTGTGTGAAATGTAACCAAGTACTGGGTTCCCTGCTCCCTACCCCGTGATGATGCCTCTAAGCTTACCCCTCCCCGAGCTCTATGCCTCGTCCAAAAAAGGTGTGTAAGAGCCAGCGTGCTGCTGGACCTGCGGGAGCTGCCCTCCCCTCCCCTCCGCTCGCCGACTTCCTCTGGAAGCCCCGTGGGTCCTGCGTGTAAGGGAGGCATGTACTCGCGTGACCTGGAGTCCAGTCCCTCTCCAGGTTCCAGGGCAGCCCCGCCCTCGCTGAGTGCCCCGCACAATGGCCTCCCTTCCCTGGAAGGCCCTTCTCTGCCTTCCTGCGGCTGGGCCCTGAGCTCAGCCGCCCAGGCTCTGTGCATTCTGGCGATGGCACTGAAACAGGAAAGTCCGACTTAAGTACTTTGTATTCAAGGATCATACGCAAGTATCGTTTGAAGGTTTAGTGGAGTTTTGAAATGAGGACACTGGCTGTAGAGATGTCAGGGGTGGAGTCTCCCACAGTGAAGCTGAGAGAAAGGAGCGGGGGAAATGGGGTTTCTGGGGTCCACAGCACTTTGACATCTCATTATTTAGATTACCCCAATAATCTTACCCCAATCATTTTCCAACATTCGGTGTTAGACTTTTTTTTTTTTAAATATATCTTTACTGATTTCAGAGAGAGGAAGGGAGAGGGAGAGAGAGAGAGAGACAGAAACATCAATGATGAGAGAGTCATTGATCGAGCCCGCAACCCGGGCATGTGCCCTGACCGGGAATCGAACCCTGATCGCCTGGATCCTAACCGCTGAGCCATGCCCGGCTGGGCGCGGTGTTAGGCTTTTGAAGGTATTGGTTAAAATTATTGCACCCTGACATCAGTCGAGCCTTGTTCATTACCAGTTAAAGTAGAACCTTGAAAACAGCTGGTTAGAGCAAGGAAGCCGTTCTCTGGTGGATGCAGACGCCCCGCCGTTTCGAAGGGGCGCTCACAGCAGACGGAGACGAGACGCAGGGGCTAGGCGGGAAGGGTCCCTCCATGCTGCGGCATCCTGGCAGCAAGCAGATGGACTTGGGAACACGCCTCGTGCCTGCAGGACTCCACTGTGGGGAAGGGGCCCGCTTTCCCCACAGCCTCCTGCCCCCATAACGGCCGAATGCTGCGACCCCACTTCTCTTGATGGTGGTGGGCACGGCCATCTCCACACTCATTGCCCTGACCGTTGCTCCCAGCCCTTCGTGACCAGTCAGTGTAGGATCGATGTGCCCCTATCTCCTCAGGGTGAGCACCAGTGGAGGTCTGATCTGGACCCTCCCCGGGGCTCCCTCCCCAGCCACAGATGGTGCCCAGCCACCATGTCAGAGCTCATGGCTCCTCAGCTGGCTGGGCCCCAAACTCAGCACCACTGGTCAGTCATGCTCTCTCTCAAACCAGAACTCCCCGTGGCCCTGTTCAGCTCAGCAGCCCAGGTGGTGGTGACTTCACCTGAGCCGCACAATTCATACCATCCACAGGTTTCCTAAGGACTAGTCTCGTGTGTGCATCTTCCCCGAGGGCCTTTTGTACTTGCTGTGAGCTGCTTGGATCCAAACCTATGACCCTTCCAGGTGTTTTGTGACGTTTCAAGCCCATCTAGAAAGAATTTGATGTGTGGGCGCCTCCTTGTCTCTCTGAATCAGACAGGCTGTGGGATTCCCTCTCTGGGAGGAATGACTTCAAAGGCTGTCTGGGTGAGACTCCCTGAACAACACTAAAGTGAGTCAGAATCACACACATTTCTTCTTCCCCCCACATGGACTTGAAAATTAAAGGCAGAAATCCTTGTCAAAGTGCGTGGTGGCAGTCAGATGAGACAAGAGGCCAGGGTGAGGTCCTGGGGCTGTGTTAACAGGTCTGATCTCATCTGGGCGAGCAGGAGGTCGCCTGTAGCAGGGGGATGCGAGCACCAGGCGAGGCCCACAGAGGCAACTCCTGTGGCCAGACCCGAGCCTGGCTTCACTGTAGGCCCTGCCTGTGTCTGCTCAAGGTGAATTCCGCTGTGTCTTTCTGCTCCTCCAGGCTGTGAAGATCCTTTCTCTCCAAGGCCTTCCTGTCACTTCTCAGGGAAGAGATCTGAGTGCATCCACTTAGCCAGTGAGGTGGAGAGGAGTCACCCTACCCATCCACGTCTTTCAACAGATGGGAAACTGAGGCCAGGAAAAGGAAGTGAACCCCTGAAATAAAACAACTAGCCAGTAGGGAAGCCAGTAATAGAACCCAGTTTTTTTCTTTAAAGTCATCTTGTCCACTTACGAAGAGAACTCTCTCAGGAGAGACATCAGCGGCCAAGTCCCAACCTTCGCGATGGCTGATGTTCCAAATGAGCTCTTGAGAGCTCAGCCACATGAATCGATGAGCCAGGAATAGGCCCACCGCCAGGCAAGCTTGGAAAGGTCACCTCCCATGGCCTCCCTGGGACGGCGCATGGCACACAGCTGCCCGGAGCTGCCTTTTGCCGAGTCCCTCTGCCTTTAGCCACTGCTCAGCCATTCGCTCGCCCGGGAAGCTGAATGGATGTGGCAGGTCTGGAACTCAAACCCACTTCTGTTACAGAAGAAGGGTGGGCCTCCTCTTAGTACCACGAACAAAGGTGGGATTGAGACGGCGTAAAGGCTTCAGTGTGAGAGCGACAGCTGTGGAACTGCGCGTTAGCTGTTGCCGAGTAACAAGTGGTTTAGAAAGTGCACATTGTCCCTGGGGGAGGAATCGGGTGCTTAGCTGGGTCTCCCACCCAGGGTCCGGCACAGGCTGCAGGCGCCTCAGGTCTCGATGGGGAAAGGATTCACCTCTAAGCTCGGGGATTGCTGGGGAAATTCAGTTCTGCACAGACTGTTAGGATGAGGGCCTCTATTTCTCACTGGTGGTCAGACTGTATCTACAGGGCAGCTGGCGTGTGTGTGAAAATCACTGTGTTTCATGAAACAGACAGACTGAGATAACACGATATCTTTACAGAAGTTAAAAATACATGCAAACAAAACAAAAATATACATTAAACAAAATTCAGCAGTTTCCTATAGGAATAGGAGTAGTGTGAGGGGTAAAGGAAATAAATATACAACTCAAGAGAGGGGCCACGAGTGATCAGTGATAATAAAGTTCCAGGAGTAGGTAAGTATAAGAACTTAGCCCCTTGTCTCTGAGGGAGGAACTTAAGCACAACTCTCCAGTCCGCTTTGTTGAGTGTGAAACTCTGCTGTAGGCACGTAAAACCTAATTACCCTTAGAATTTGTGCTCCCTGGCATGTGCTCTGGCAAAAATAGTTTATGACAAATCAACCCACCGACTTTGCATTCATTTTATTGCTCCAGGAGGTTTGTGTGTTTATGCATGTCTGTGTGTGTGAGTGTGTGTGTGTGAGTGTGTAAGCAAATGGTGATGGTCTCTTCTGGAAATTAAGGATTCTGCAGATGGGTGCATTTTTCAGAACTGCTCAAAGAGTTAATTTGGCTAGACATGAACTCTTACTTGCCTTAAACTGTCTTTGTAAGACAGGGAACTATTTCTCTTACTTTTATCTTTTCCCATTTGTTCAAATAGCATCTTCCAGTGATCAAGACTGGACACTAAATAATTAAGCTTTTGGTTAAACTTACAAATAGAAGGCATGAGGTCTGATGTGTGGAAAACACACGTACACACCCTCCAGCTTCCCAACGAGGTTCTAGCTTCCAATATTATCAGCACCTGGCAGGATGAGACTATTTTATGTAAATGGATTCATTATTATTAATTTCTGCTGGTGCTGAACGATTTATGAACTGCTTTTCGAATGTGGAAAAGTGGTTCATGAATCAGAAGGAAAAATGTTCCCCAAAACCAGCATCAATAAATAACGACTTTTATTCATGGATCCCACCCATAGTGTCTTTTATCTTCAGGAGGATGGAATGGAAATTTCAGAGTCACTGTGGAGGCTGGGGTCAGGGACAAGCAAGGAAGCAAGGGCTGAGAAAGTCAGGGGTGGTTCCTGAGACAACTGCAGTGGGCGCAGAGGGCAGCAGGTGTGACTGCTGAGGTCACACTCGGGCCTGCTCCGCCCCCTCCCTTCTCTCATGGAAACATGTGCCAGGGTAACACAGTTAGTTGCCCACTCTTCCAGTTGCATATGAGGTTAGCACACATTCAGTCTTTCTTTTTTCTAAAGCATAGAGCCAGGACTGAGCTCTGGTGGCCCAGCCTCCTGGGCCATGCTCCTTTCTTTCTTTCTTTTTAAAAAACATTTTTATCGATTTTTAGAGAGAGAAGAAGGGAGAGGGAGAGAGAAAGAGAAACATCGATTCGAGAGTGAACATTGATCGGCTGCCTCCTGCAGGCTCCCTACCGGGGACTGAGCCGGCAACCTTGGCATGTGCCCTGATGGGGAATTGGACCAGCAACCTTTTGGTGTTTGGGGTGATGCCCAGCCAACTGAGCCACACTGGCCAGGGGAGGTATCCAGTCTTTTTAAAAAGATCTTCACATGCCTGTTACACTTTGATTCTTTGTGATAGACAATAGTGGGAAACAATGCAACGTTGAATGACAGCCATGGGAGCCAATGCCAGGGCTTTTGTCTGGAGATGTCTAGAGCTGCTTTAGACCTGCAAGGTAAAGGCAGGAATTAAGGGACTGTTCAATAAATACTACACGTTCCTAGGATCCAAAGTCAGTGGCAACAGTGCACCTTGGTACCAATTTCACAATATTATTTCCAGGTTCTGCTAATTTAAAAAACATACATAAATCCTGCTGAACTGCTGCTTTAGATATTTCAGGTTTGATAACCTATGGAGCAGTTGGGCAAGGCTTGCCCAATATCAGCAGAAAGAGGGGATTTGAGGCTGCTCCTGGAGTCCTGAGATGTTGCCAGATGACTCCTTCTCTCACCTGGAGAGAGATACCCAGTGAGCAGCCCCCTGAACTGCCTCTGATGGGAGCACAGCTAGCAAACTCTCCTCAGGGTCTGGCAGTCCTCCAGCTGTGTGCCCCGTGCCCCAGAGATGCGTCAGTCCAGCTGCAAATACTCTGGAGCCGCCCAAAGCTCTTGGGGAATTAACACTCTTGGTTAGTGCACATGCATCTGTACCTTTGGGGGATGTGGGGCCTGAGAGGGAACGGCAGTTGAAGGCTTGGGCCCACTTTACCTGCCAGCACACTCATCAACTTTGGGCCAGAAATACACATAAAACGAAACCAGGAATCTGCAGTCCCTTGTAACCTAGGAACCAGCTCAGAATGGTTCCATCCTGTTTGAAGAGGTGCTCAGTTGTTTTTTAGAGACAACAGACCAGAACCACAAGTCATATAGTAGAAGCACGTGCGAAGAAAGGACCTCTGACCTCCAGCTGCACCGGAACCAAAGTCTTGCCGCCACCCCACTGCCCCCAGCCCAGACACACCGAACCAAGGGACCGGTCATGCCCAGAACTTGCCCACCTGAACCTTCCAGAAGCCAGGGTCCAGGAAGACGGTGCTGACACCCTTTACCATAAACGGCCGAGCTCCAAGGTCCTCCAGTTAACACCTGCCGCCAGCACTCCGTATCCATGTCCCCCCAAACCCTTATAACCCCTGGCCTGGCCCAGCGAGCAAGATGGATGCGAGGCACCGCTAGGGTCCCACCTTCTTGTGGGCGCCTTCTCGATCAGTAAGACTTTCCTTTCTCTAAACTCACATTTTGGGTTTTGGCCTTTCCAAGCTCCTGGCATGTGGACTTTGGACCGGTGACATTCCCACGTCTCTTCTTGGTGGCCATCTCATGGTGAGTGATCGTAATATTCAGTTTTGTACAACTACTTAACCTGGTGTTAACTGCAGAAACTGCACAAACTGTTTCAACACTAGGAGATCAATTGGAAAATGGTTGCTGGCATCCGAAAGCTCCGATGGCCATTTCCAAAGAGATGCCTTAAAGCTGGATGACTTTACTGCCTGGATAAGAGTTACTTGTTTTCTATATTAACAAACTCCTGCCACTTAATCCTGTTGTGAATAATTGAGAAAAGTACCTTAAAAGCCAGTAACTGAATGAATAGTTTTATTTTGTTTTGTTTTCCGAGTTAATCTGTGCACCATTTCTGGGCAGCAAATGAGCACCACTTTTGTTATCTAAAGGACAAGACCAGAATCTGAGCGACAAGAAGGTAATTACCCCACAGTGACATGACAGGGAGCTGGAACCGAGTACAGATGAAGACTTTTGTTTCTGAATCTTTCTCCCAGTAACGTGTCCCTTCAGTCCTTGAGCACTTTCTGTGTTCCAGCCCTGTGCGAGGTCTTGGGGACACAGCCCTTGCGTGTCCCCAAGAAGTTCATGTTTCAGTGGGGGGAGGTGACAGAGGTAAAATACTGTAATGAAATAAAAGGACAATGAAGTCGCAGGTATTTTTCTAGAAAAGTGGATGGTCAGATAGGTGTCTCCAAGGATCATATATTTGATGGAAAGGATGTGACAATGTGAGCGGCTGGGGAAAGAGTCCAGATAGAGGGTGGAATGAGATGACATGTCCAAAGGACACACAGGACCAGTCTGCACGTGGCAAAGACAAGGGCAGAGAGGGATGAGTTTAGAAAATCCAGCTGAGCGACATGCTGAACCTACGGTGAGATAGGATTTTAACCTCAACACCATGGGATAATTTGCTCGATGAGTAACTCAGAAGGTTAATTTCAATTACTTTATTACCATGGAACTTCATTGAAGAAGGCACGCTTTTAAAAAAGGCAAAGAAACACATTTTCTCAACCTGTTGGCAAGACCAGCCCCCAAGGAGGGAGTGGAATGGCTGTCACCAGGGCCTGAGTGAACCACCTGCTGCCTGTAGAGCCCCCTGCGGCCTGGTCGCTTCAACAGAAGCCTTGTCACTCAGGACACCCAAGGTTGTCCAACCTGAGGAAGCAGAGGTTGAGAGAAAACGCATTTCGGAATTAAATTTATGCTCCAATCAGTTGAACTTTTATACAGATTGACTTCCATGAAAAATTAGAGCTTTGTGTAATTCAACAGAGTAAAATAAAAGGCCCCAAATAAATAAACAGTTGTCTTTTTTTATTAGCTCTCCATCACCCTACACCCATTCGTAAGCTGCATGGTGTCACCTCTCTCCATTTGCAATGCTGCCTCTGAAAACAGTTCTGTTTATTCAAGCTCAGCAATCAGGCTTAAATGTACCAATATATATTGTTCTAAAGTGTGTGTGTTTTCTGTCTACCAAAGACATAGTGACTACTCCTTTTATGGGAAACCAGTTATTAATCCAGTAAGTCTCCATGAATCAATATCTTTGTGAAATGACACCGTGTTCAAGTTACTTTATGTTATCTTGATGGTTAGCTAATTTTGGAATGGAGACATTTCTTCTAGAAATAGACAGTATAATTTAGTGGTGAAAACGTCAATCACTACAGGTTGTATGTCTTTGTCTGGGCAGAAAGGGGCAGATTTATTGAAGGAAATGCAACTATATATTTTTTTTGCTGCACTCTGACCCAAAACATCCATTTTGCTTATAATTTTATTTGGCAAATGACATTGGCTGTGATCACTAATGGAGGACATGCCAGAAGCCATTGTTCCTGGGTCCCGGTTCAACAGCTTCACCGCAGGGCGAATGGTGACAACTTCAACAGACACCCACCCCACAGGGCTTTTCTCTGCTGACTTAAACTACAAAGGAAAATCTGCAGGATGCTAAGCAAGTTTAGAAGTTAATCTTGGAAAACACTCCCAACATCTAACAGGCAACAGAGAAGGGTGTGGTCCTTGGGTTCTCTATGTGCCCCTGTGATCTTCTTCCCAGGCAATTCTCTCTCCCCCTCCCATCCTGCTGGGGTTTTAGGCCAAAATGAAGGTGTGGAGAAATAAGGGGGATCCAGCGGTCACGGGAGGTGAGGGATGGGGAGACACGAACCTAAGGAGACAGAGACGGCTGACAAGGCCGGACAAGAAAAAGCAGGAGCGCCCTGGGCGAAGAGCTGAGGGGGTGCTGGGGCTGCCGTGCTTGAACTGAACTGCAGGTCGGAGGTAACCGAGGAATAACTTTCATTCCCAGGTGAAACAAGAAAGTGCTCACCTAGCGCAGTGAGGAATTTATCTGCTAGGCCAGTAAGCAGCATCAAAATTAAGAGGGGACTAATAAAGGCAAGTGTGGGAGGTTGTTCCATTAATGGGCCCAAGGAGTCAGACCTTCCAGTGCCCCAGCTCTGCCACGTGGCCTTGGCCTTGGCCATGTTACTTGCTTTGACAAACCACTTATTAGCAAACACAGAGTGGGCACTGGGGCTGCCCCGTGGAAGCACTGTTGCCTGTGAAATAATAATAATGGACCATACTTAACCACTGCTTCTTTTAAAAGGTTAAAGCCTATCATATGTATTATCTCATATATCACAGTCCTCTGAATTATTCAGTTATAATGCCCATTTTACAGATGAGACAACTGAGGTACAAAGGTACAAAAAGTAAGTGTAAGTGCCTTGTCCTAGGTATACAACGGGTAGGTGACGGGCCATGTAGACCAGGCGGGATGGGGCTGAGATTGGCCAACACTCTGGCTCAGGGCGAGGCGTGAACTCTGAGTCCCCTCCCCAAGCTACAGTTTCCCCAGACAGTGTCCTGTGCCCACCACCAGACAAGTGTGAAAACTGAAATGCTCTTAGGCAAGGAAACTGGGAGAGTTTTGGTCTATTCTGGACTCTGGTCCTTGCCCTAGAACTCTTTCCCTGTGTTCAAGGGCCTTGTTCACACTGCTCCGAAAGAGAGTGTCAGAGCCTTGGTGACAAAGGAAGCTTAAGGATGGATGGGTTTGTGTGGCTGCAAAAGACCCAGAGACAAAGACTTGAGAGCTCTTGCCTGCGAGTTCTGAGGGGTCTTAGGGCACCCAGATTTTGTAGTTAGGGGAAAAAAACCATTTCACCTTCTGCCTAGTGGAGCATCATTGAAATGAGGCTTGGACACACCTTGGCATTCCCCAGAGCAGCCATCTGCTCATTGGAGTGTGGTTGCATGGGGACACTGAGAACGTAGACCCACCAATCGCACCCCAGACAGGAGTGTTTGCTCCAGCTCCTCTTGGTCCAGAGCCCCATCTCACTCTGTCCTCACTTTGTAAAGGTGCTCAGAAGCTTTGGAGACTCCAGAAACTTGGAAGAGCAATATGGGAAGGGGAGATACCAAGAAAGAAGGCTGTTCCCAAGACCCCAGAGCAGGCAAGTTAAAGGCAAGGTCTGGATTTTAACTGGCCGCTCTCCACACTTGGTGGTCCCGGGGAGATACCCCAGCACAGATACGCTCCAGGACACACCCAGGCTTCCGATGGAGGAGAGGATGCGTCCCTCCACTCCAAGTCCCGTTGTGCGTAGTGGGTGCTTTGGATGTGACCGAGGAGAGTCAGCTCCCTCCCGTTCCCAGGTAAGATGGAGCCGGCATATCAGAGTCGCCCAGCGCAAGCTTGGCTGCCGCACAGCCTTCCTACCAACAAAGTTTACGTGACCTCTATGGACTGACGGTGTCCATCCCCCCAAGAGATACTGAAAGCCAATGTCACCTACTGGAGGCAGACCACACATGGCTGGCATTTAGTGATCACAGTACAGGGACCTCAAGTGGGACAGGGACCTCACAGAGAGGTCCTGGGTGGGCTGTGGCAGCCTCCTTGCTCTCTCGCCCTAGGTTTCGATCTATGGAATAGGACACCTTAGTTCCAACTTGTCCAGGATCCTCAGTCCAAGCACAGGACCCAGGGCAAAGTCAGAAGGGAGAGTCAGCTACCAGGTGCCACCACCCTGAGCTTTCTCTTAAGCTTGTGTCTCTTGGACAAAAGCCCATCTTCCTCACAGCTCCCTGAGGTGTTTAAAGCTATCCCTCAGCCCAACAGTACCTTGCTCTTGAGCACAGACCCCTAAAGCCCTGAGGTCAGGACACGAATTTCTCAGGAGACTTTTCCAGGCTCCTTTATTTGAGGTGAGGGCCCATTAAAGGTAGAAGGGACAGAGGTGTCTTGCAGGTGTCATTCCGGTACTGCCCAGATTCACCTCCCTCCTTCCTACCTTTGGGTTCCTTTTATGAATGTTCTCCACTCCAGGCAGGAAAACCATTTTCCTGCAAAATCTAAAATCTATTGCTGAGCAGTGCAATGAGAATTAACCTTGATTACCACAGTAATTTAATCAAAACCGGAGACCTGCTAATCAAGCTGGAATTGCCAGCTGCTTGATTTTTATAGTAACAAAACCAAAACTGAACATTTGGTAAACAAGGGGTGTGGGTGTAATGGGGAGATGGGGAGCAGGGAGGGAGGGGCAGGGCCTCCAGGCTGGGGGAGGCCAGCCTTCAGCCTTCTCTCCGGTGACCTGTCAGCCGGTAGGGCAGAAGCAGAGAGATGGAAATGCCCATGGACACACGTGCCTGGTGGCAGCTTGTCTCAGGTTGGGTTCTTACAGAGGAACCCTTAAGCAAAGATACCAGTGTGAGTATATTTGGGAGGTGACCCCAGGAAACATCAATTGGGGGGGTGGGAAACTGAGGCAAAGGAAGGGGAGGCAGTGTGCAGGTGATTGCTGAGACCAGCTGGGACACTAGGTGCAATGGGCACAGGTGGTCCCCCCACGGGGGGAGGAGGCTGTTCTCTGGTGAGGATGCTGCTCTGGGGGTGCTGCCTCCTGGTGCTCTGGGCAGCCTCACTGCAGGCCAGGCAGCCTCTGTGGCTTGAGGGGCTTGCAGTTGTGAGGCTGTGGATGTGATACGGGAAGGCGGCAGGGACCTACCTCACCTATGCTGTGCAACTCTTCCTGCACCTCACTGCCTCTGAAGCCAGCCTGTCTGAATGCACCGTTTGAGGAAGAAGACGCCTGCTGCCCTGTTCTCCTGTCCCGTGCACGTGTTGTGCCCAGAGCACCACCCCTCGGCCCAAACCGAGCCTGCCACCCTGTGCTCTGGGTTCCTGGTCCCACCTCCACTGCTCCACTGGGAGTGAGGAAGGTGCTACCTGTGTCCTCCTCCGAGCTCCCCATGTCTAGAAACCCTGGCACATGTGGGTCTCTGTTCATTTCTGCTGAGGGGATTTGATGGAGGAGCTGGGGTAAGGGGCTACAGAAGAGCCCCTCTGCCCAGGAGCAGCCTCAGCGCTGCCCTCAGACAGCCCGAGGCGGGAACAGCAGACGTGATGACAATGTCCATTACACACAGGACAAAGCAGAGGACCTGGCCCAGTCTCTGCTTAGCTACCTGGCACATCCCTGTGGTCACCTCAAGATCCCAGGAGGCTGAGCCACAGGTGCTGCTTGAACCACAGAGCGTGTCCCCTTTGTGACTCCAGCCTGGGGCTCCTGGCTCCAAGGACCACTCCGTCTCTGGCCTCTCTCCCCAAGGCCAGCGTGTGAGCAGCCTGTGCTGGGGGTGTGCAGACCAGCGCTTGCACTGACCCACCCTGTATCCTACACTCTCCGTAGGTATTTATAATTAACAATGACCAAGGGCACCCCGGATTCGGCACACCTCCCCAAGGCAGAGCTCCTGCTGCTGTGCAGGGAATGGGAGGAGGGGGCACTGCTGCTGGTGAGACGGCCTATGCAGGGGCTCCTCCCAGCACCGCAACGGCCGTGTGGGTCAGGGACAGAGGGCACAGGAGGGCCGCGGAGGAGCCAGGGAAACCCCACCACGCACCGCCCACCCGCTGAGCTCTCAGGGTGGCCTCAAGAATGCCCTGGCTGCCCCAACGCCTCTCATGCTACCTTCGAGAAAGAAGACGGAGAAGGTTTTTCATCAGTGAAGATGAAACAAAGCACCCGTGAGAGCGAGAGTAGAGCCTCCCCGAGCAGCTGGCGCAGAGCTGGGCCTGGAGGGCAGGCTGGAGAGGTCGGGCCTGCGGCGAGGAGCACTGGCCTGGGGAGTGAGAGCCTGCAACCCCCAGAGGCCAGGCCGCCACCTCCAGTGCAGCGATGGGGGGTGAGGAACACTAGAGGGGCCTGAGCCGCCCAGTCCGCAGAAGCAGCACCAGGGAATTCGTGGGAGGTCTCTGCCTGGAGGGCCTTTAGGGTTTGGAAAGACCCCAAGGTCCAGAGAAGCCCCTCTGAGCAGCTATTGGTCACCTGCTCTTGATGCCGCAGTGATGCCGACACAGAGAGGCTCAGCACCCAGCACCACGGCGAGGAGAGCCGGGGTCAGAACGGGTTTCACCCGCTGCTCACGGTCCTCTGCAAGTGCCAGAGCTGAGGGGCACCTGCCCTGAAGGCGAGCGGGGCAGGCGCCCTCGTCCTGTTCCCTGCCCTGCGTCCCCGTCTCTGAACGCGTGACTGCAAGCAGCAGCCAGGCTGCCCCTCCTGAGGAGTCAGCTTCGCCAGGAGCCCACGTGCCCGGCCAGAGAAGCGGAGGGAACGGGGCTCCCGGCTGCTGTGGAAGCAGGGACGCCCAGCACATCTGTCCAGCGACCTCATCTTGCCCCTGCCACCCTGCTGCGGCCCAGGAGCCAGCACCCTTTTTAAACTAACTTAATTACTCAAAGACAGCTGAGTATGTTCTTGTGGTCAAACTGAAAACATTGTAAATAAACTCAAGTCCTCTCTGAGCCCCGTGCGCACCGTTGCCTCTGTGGTCGTGCCCCTGTCCTGTCCTGTGAGTGACTCGCAGGCTCCGTGACTCAGAGGAGGACGCTCGCCGATCACGGTCCACGCCCGTCTGCCTGGGCGGACAGCGGGTCACGTCGCCCGTCACTGCGGCTGCGCTGCCTTCCCCAGCCCACGCGACGCCCCGAGCAGGTTTCCGCGTAGAAAACTGTCCCGGGAGGAGTGCTGGAGGGCGGAGGACGGGCCCGTTGAAGTCCCACCAGCTATTGTGGGTTTGCTCCCCTCGGGGCTTGTACAAGGTGCACCCCACCCAGCACCCCGCCTGCCCGGCCCCTGCACTGTCCGGCCCAGGCGTTTGGCCGGTTTGGAGCATACGAGGTGTTTTACCTGATGTATCGTGGACAGCTGGTGCCCTTGAGCAGCTTCTGTTTTCTGTCCATTGGCTTTCACCTAAACAGTCTTCGCCTTTACCTGTCTTTCTAGTTAAGTGCTTGTCTTTTTATCATTTATTTGTTTATTATATATTTACATACAGACTCGGGCTATGAAGCACTTAGTTTTGTGAGACGCTGCGAGCCACGGAGCCCTGTCTCCTTCCCCTTGCTGGGAGGCCCCAGAGGCCGCTGAAATCCTGCGTCCGCAGGCTCGGGCCTCCCGCTGCACCCGGCAGGCGGCCGCCCCGCCCCTCCTCCCTCCCTGGGGCTCCGCAGCCCTGGCGACCATGCTCTTGGAGCTTTGTGACTAGTAAAGGCTTGAACTCTGATTGTCCCAAAGGACGCGGTGTCGCAGGTGCCCGTGACCGCTCCCTCTGCCCAGGCGCCCTCGGAGCCAAGACCCCTCCGGGCCGGACGGCGGCCTCTGCCCAGGGCCGCGTCAGGAGACCCCCAGCGGGGCCGAGCACGGTCACATCCCACCTTCCTGGGAGCTGCAGAGCCTCTGCCCCACAGCGACGATCTCATCTGAGTTTTCATGAAAAAGAAACACCCAGCTAATGGGCCCAGCCCCACCATTGAGGAGAAGGGTGGGAATAACGGGCCCGTACTGAGTGGTGCCAGCGGCGGGACAGCCAGCCCCAGGACAGACAGAGCAGCCCTCGCTGCTTCCTGTCCGGGACGCACCTGTGGACAGCTTCCCCCCCCCCCCCCCCCCCCGCCTGCGCCGCGCGGGTTAGCGCTTACCCTCTGAGGTGTTAGGAGCACGGGGACGCAGTGCCGCCTCTTGCCCTCACGGGCACGGTGTGGCTACCAGCTCTGTGGGAAGGGCGATCTAACGAGATCACTCGACGGTCATGCCACCTGCAGCAGGTGCCAAGGGTGTCCTGCCAGGCTCCGCCCGTCACGGGCGGCGGTGCTCATCTCGGGCTGCTGTGAGTGCTGAGTGCTGACAAGGGCACACATCTCAGAACGGCCCTCAACCCTTGGGAGCCACCTCACCTGGAAACACGCGGGAGGTGACGTCCTCCCTGCGGAGGTGGCCCCAGCCAGTGAAGGACTATCACAGGAATAAAAGGCTCAGGCCCTCACCTTCGGGTGGGACAGCTCCTGGTGTCATTAACGCTCCAGTGCCCTTCCAGGGGCTGAGCTGGGGGGCACCGCCGCCCGGCTCCCTCCCCACCTCCCTGTCGCCTTGCGGGTCTCACAGGAGAGCACTTTCTTCATAAACCTCGCCTGAATTACCTAGGTACACTTCACTTCAGCAGGGAAATGCCTGCTTATCTTTGCTTTAAAACTAGTAGGCTTCATTTGGCTATAAATTACCCAGATAACCAGCCCAGTCTTCTCCCCCTGCTTTCGCGCGTAGAAACAACCTGAATGCTAAGAGCTCTTTTATGCCTTCATCCTCAGATATCCTGCGAAAATGGGAGGAAGAGGCAGGCCGCAGGCCCACTTTTGACATGGAAAATCAAGTCCCCGAGAGCTGGCCCACGAGTCTCCGTCGGGTACGTGTGCTGGGCTGTGAGTTGAAAATCCCTTTCTGTCACGCGGCTCTGACCTTCCAGCTGAGCCTTACTCACCTTCCCTCCTTCCCTGGCCCGGAAGCCCAGAGTGCCCGAGTAGGACACACGAGGGCCCTGACACCTGTTGGGTCAGAATCATCTGGAATTTTCTGGGTTGTGCCCCTTTCTCAGGGGCTTCAAGCTCATAAGTCCAAGGGGCGGGTGAACAGGAGGTCAGCTTTTGCTGGATGAGTTTTTGTCTAGCTCTCTCCGCATCTGAGGAGAATGGAGAGCCTACAGAGGGGACCCAGGACAGGGCTTCGGTCCCCTCCTACTCCTCCCTGGGGTGGAGGCCTTTTTCACAGTGTCCTATAGAAGCAGCGTGCTTGCTGCAGGTTTCCAGGTGGAAAGTCACAGCGAGAGAGCCACCAGGCAATAATTGCGGGAAGCCGAGGCTCGCTCTCCGCATCGGCACTGGAGGCGCACCTCCTGAGGACGTGGGCCCCTTGCGCCCAGGCCAGGTGTCAGAACAAGAGCCCGCGGGGAGGACAGACGGCGAGGCTGGCTGCCGCCCGGGTGCCGGGTGCTGCCGACTTACCCCACAATCAGGAGCCATCGCCCACTTTGCCGGATCATGCGGTAGTTCTCTCTGCATTACATCAGGAGCGGAGGCAGAAGCAAACAGCGTTACGACGTCACAAATCAATTTTATTGAAAAGGTATTAGGTTTCAGTAAAACCGAAGGATCAGACACCATAGGAGAGGAAGCCAGGGCCGAGGAGACAGCACACCAAGATTTACTTCTGAGTGCTACAAAATACTGAACTAAAAATAACATTAAAGATGAAATTTGTAATGAATCTCAAGCTGCTACATTCCCCAAGGCTGGGTCTGCCAAAGGCTCTGCAGCAGCCCTCGGTTCTCTCCCGTCTTATTTAAATATTTTATACAGTTGTCTGTGTGTGCGCGCGCCCACTGTCATTTATATTTCAGTCCACTCTAAGTGGATCTCGGCCCCGCGCGGAGCCTGGCTCGGGGCGGGCTGTGCCGAGAGGCAGGTGGGAGTGGGGGAGCTAAATGAAGACGGATACTTAATGGACTTTTTGTGTACTCATATTGGGCTGTCAGGGTTTCTGCCCTAAACCTGATTTGTAATTCTATGGGTTTTGTGACATTATGATAAGATGAGATGTGCTGAAGACTTCCATTTAGCAGGGACATTGATGGGCGTTTGAGTTAAGGAGAGTGGCTGACGGCCCGAGGCCGGCGAGGACCCCTCGGCTAATGCGCGGCGAAACCGCCCGGCTGCAGCCCTAGTATTTCATGCTTTTCCATACATTAGACTTTGCCAAAGTGAACTTTGGAAGAATAAAACACTTCCGAGATAAATTCCATTTTCCTGAGTGTTGAACTTAACTTTCTCTGTCACTGAATGATTTGCTGGAGTAGGGGTGGGAGTCCGCCTGTGCCCAGTTTCCCACCAAGGTGGTGGAGCCCGAGGGGGGGCCGGTGTGGAGGGGAAGGCAGAGAGCACAGGCGGTGACCCTCCTAGGCCTCTCCCCAGGGTGCTCTTGGCTCATCACACAGACACCCCTGGGGGTGGGGGGCATCTCCATGAAGTTCCTGGATTTGCCCTGCAGAGGGGCTGGCACCTGGCCCGTCACAGCACCGCACGCACAGTCTGCGGGGCCATTCAGCTCTGGGGGACGGGAGTGCAGGGGGGGCAGGGCTCCTGTCAGCCCCTTCCCTTTCCCAGGCTGTCTGCCAGCTGTCACCTGGCCTCGGCTACCCGCCTCCCTGGCAGTGCCCCCCCGAGCCCAGCCTGGGAGGGACAGCGTCCTCTCTCCCAGTGCCTGCCAGTAGAAGGCATTTTGCTCCATGCTGCTGCTCCCTCACCCTTTCCCTGGCATGTCCCTGGAGAAAACTTACCCTGGACCAGTCAATGCCTTCGCTTTCGGGGACTCCCGCCAGTGCTCATGATTCTCGTGCCTGCTGTGTTGCTAGCAAGGTGGTGCTGGGATCTGTTGGGTGTCCCATGGTTCTGGGAGAAACACTAGTGGGGGCAAAGGTACAAAGGGGTGCAGGGAACCCCAGGGTTCCCCTGGCCGGCACAGTGCTGACACTCGTGATGTAACCGCACCCCGCACTCCCCGCCCAGTTCTCTCTCCAATACCCACATGCTTGGGGCAACTTTCTGGCCTCATTCCTCCTCTCTTGCAGGAACGCGGCCCTGCTTTCAAATGTCCCCCGTGCCATTCAGGACGTCACAGAGACTGTTCCCTCCTGCTGGGGGGCTTGACCTCGGCCAGCAGGATTCAGCCCCAGCCCCTGTGGGTCTCGGGGCATCAGAAGAACAGCTTTCCCTCCCTCCAGGGTCCTGGGCCTCCACCCCACCCAGCACAGGTTGTGCTGCTCCCAGGGGCCCGTGCAGCTGCTGCGGTGCCAAAGCGCTGTCAGCGGCAAGTAACAGAGCTACCCACTCAGTCTTAAGGAGCCAGGTGAACCCTGTGGTTAGGGTATTAAGCAGCAGGGACCTGTGCAGGAGCCCAGAGCAGGAAGGACAGCCTGCCTTCTAGGATGTGCAGCCTGGACCTGAGCACACTGCCAGGCTCCAAGTTGGCATCTCTTCTCCCTCTACTTCCCTGTCTCCCTCTGCACACCAGCTCTCGCTGCTTCGTTAGAACAGAAGATGCAAGTCCACGGGTCCCAAGTTACTGTCCCAGCACACTGCCAGGGGGAGGTGATGGCACAGCTTGGGTCAGACGTCCAGTCTGGTTCCACTCCACAAGGACCACGGTGAGAGGGCCACACAATACACCAGGGCCCAGAGTGTGAGTCCTGACGTCTAGGGTCATTCTGGGGCACAGAGAGAATGGGTAAGGCACAGGTCCTTCTCTCCCAAACAACCAGTGGCCCTCATCCCATCAGACCCCAGGCTCTGTAAGCTGAGGAGTTTCTCCGGGGTTCACGCCGGCCCAGGTCCTGGCTTCTCTGCAGTGATGGGATGCTTGGCCAGTGATGAAGAGAGCTATGTGCTTGGGGATGAAGGGAGCCTGGATTAAAGCTCCAGCCTGTGCATCTGTAGAAGTCCTCCCCCAAGAACCCTCATTCCTCAGAGCACTCTGCTGGGCAGGCATGCCAGGTCCCGTGCATCCTGAGGCTTCCAGAGTGTGTGAACCGTCTAAGTATTTGGGCCCTCAAGCTCTCTAGGATCTCAGAAGAGGTGAGGCCAGAGGCCCAGGCTTGCTGTCCAGAAAGACCCGAGGGCTGGCCATGTCTTCTCCCTTCTACACACGGTCAGGCTCTGCCTCACCCTGCTGGGAGCTCAGCTGAGAAGGCCCTGCTCCTTAGTGGAGAATTCCTGGGCAGGGCATCCACAGTCCAGAATCTTTGTCTGTCCCTTTCCCCTTCCTGAGTCCTCAGCTTGGCTCCCTGGGCCTCAGTCTCTTCGTCTATAAAATGGGTCTGGTGAGGGCAGCTTCTGAGATGCTTCGAGAAGGGAAACTGTCCCTCTGACACACTCTGTGAGAATCGTGGCCGCCACACAAGGCCTTTGAATTGCTTGTTTTGAAGGCAGAGTTTCCATGGGTGGGTTTGGGCTCAAGCCCCTGGGACACACGATAGGGGAAAGGCGGAGAATGGGCTAGGTGCCCTGTCACACGGAGAGTCAGGCACTGGGAGGCTTCAGGCTGGCACCTGCCTGCCTTTCTGTGGTTCTTCAGGTTAACTCCCAGGGGGACTACGCCCTGCCTTGCCCTCTCTTTGTCCCCGTGATCCCTGTGTGTCTTCACTGACCCTCATCAAGCACTGTGACCTTCTTGCTGCTGGCAGAGTGCAGACACTCACACCGAGGGACTGTGAGGTGGCGATTAGCTCTCAGAAACCCTGGCCCGTGGGAGGGGTGCACAAGAGAAGCACAATTGTGGACATCTGGATGCCCAGCCTCGGCCCGATGGCCGGGGAAAGCATGTGGGACAGGCACACAACCGCCCCAAAGACACCAGGTCCTGTCTTCGTCCTCTCGGGCTGCTGTGACAAAACACCACAGACCGGGTGGCTTTTAGACAAAAGAGATTTACTTCTCCCAGTTCTGGCGGAGGCCATGGCCCAGGGGCCCGCGCGCTGGAGCCCTGGTGACCCCTCCTTCCTGGTTCCTAGCCTCGTCGCTGTGGCCCCGTGGATGGAAGCTGCCTATTTTGTGAGGCACTAATCCCACTCCTGGTGATTCCCTCAAGACGTAAGCACCTCCCGGAGGCCCTGCCTCCTAATACCACCATCTTTGAGGGCTTAGGATTTCAACATATGAATTTGCAGGGGACACACACATTTGGACCATAGCAGGTTCTGATCCCTGGAGCTGTGAGTGTCACCCCATAAGGAAAACAGGCCTTTGCAGATGTGATTAAATTAAGGATCCTGAGATGAGGAGACTCTCTTATCTGGGTGAGCCCCAAGTGCAGTCAAGGTGACCTTATGAGAGGGAGGCAGTGGGAGAGCCGGAGGTGCTGGCGCTGAGCACTGGAGAGATGCAGCCACAGCCAAAGAGCGCCAGCAGCCAGCAGCCAGCAGCGGCGGAAGCGGTGAGGGATGGAGCCCCGAAATTCTTCAGGGAACATGGCCCTGCCAGCGCCTTGATTTGGGCCTGGTGACACTGAGTTTGGACCTCTGGACTCCTAAACTGTTGTTTTAAGTCATCAGGTCTGTGGCAGTTTGTTCCTGCAGCCACAGGAAATGAATGTCCCATGTGAGACAGGTCTTTGGCACAAGAGGTTGGGACAGAACCACTGCTCAGAGCACCAGCCCCCAGAGTCACTCCTGAAGGCTCCGCACTCCCAACCGCCAGTGAGTGGGTCACTCAGACCGTCCTGCTCCCTGGGTCTCTCCCAAGAGTCCTCCTTCCCACAGAATGTGAGCTCCTGGAGAGCCAAGGCCGTGGCTGTGCATCCCTGTATGGCCCTAGTCATGGCGATGCTTGGGGTGGAAGAATGTGCATAAAGAATTAATTTTGAATTAACAGCACAAGTGAGCAGCTAATGAAAAGTGAGTTCGGCAGTAAATGAACAGATGTCTTACAGCATCATCTTATGTTAGTATTTGTCTTGCATTCCATAGGCCTCCCTCTTAAACCACGTGCCTGGCCCTCCTGACAAGACTTAAAGGCTCCTGAAGGCAGGAGAGGCCTGCACAGGGCTTAGCGCTCAGCAGCTGCTCAGTGAAGACCCACCGATTGGTTGGCTGGTGAATGATGGACACCCAGATCAGCTGTACCTGGACTTGTAGTCCTTTTGAACTAGGTGTCTTTCAATCTGCCAGCAAAGCCTGTGACAAATGGAGAATGAAGTTCAGTGTCCGGTGCATGGGTGATGCCCAAATGGAGAACTGGTATTTGCCCAGCAAGGACACCTGCCCATGGCCCAGGATAGACAGGACCGTGAGCCCCAAGGTAGAACTAAGAACACTTTCAGCTTTCCGTGGGCCTGCCACTAAAGTTGAAAATTTGCTCTCTACTTAGGCATAAGCATAATTCAAAGTGCAGGAGTGGCCCTGGCCAGTGTGGCTCAGCTGGTTGGACACTGGACCCCATCAACATGGGCACCCAGTAATAGACCCGGGTGGTTGAAAGGTTTGAGGCTGCACCTGGACAGCCCATTCAGCAACAGCGGCCACCACGTGGAGAAGTCGGCTCACACTCCACTTCATTCCCCGCCCTGACTGCATCAAGGTCAAAGACGGAGCCCTGACACCCCTGACAGGTTTCTCACATTGCGCTCCTGTTTCTCAACCAACAGGGAACAGGCCTAAGGCCCTGAGCCCAGGCAAGCGCAGGCGTCTCCGCAGCATTTAATGCCTTGTTCCCCTATTCAAGGCGGTGGCTGGGTCTTACCTCTGTGGTTGTGATAACAAAGGCTCCTTTCAAGCGAGTGTGTGTGAGTGCAGAGGACGGGGCAGGCGGAAAGGCTGCTGCGTAGATGTGGGTGGTGGTGCCAGGCGCCTGATGTTTGGGGATACCTGTACCCTTTGTCCCCGAGAACCCTTCCAGCTCATCTTCCTGCCAGGCCTCACAAGAGCCTCTCACTGTTCTCAACTGGCCACATCTTGTCCTTGGTTTTCAGTTAGGGTTGGACCTGCAGTGACCCGGGAGCCTGCAGCACAATGGTAGCCTTTTTTCCTGCTGGAATCCCCAACCTGTAACCGCAGAAAACACCCTGTCTCTCCCATTCATGCCACTGACGTCTGCACGGGCTTGAATTCCCTTGACACTAATATTTCCATCAAAGACATATTTGGGGGTGTGTACTACATCAGAACCCGGCAAGTTATTCTTTCTGCCTATTTACGTTAAAAATACTCATTACGATTCAAATTGCTTTCAAATTATGCTCATCTGGATTTCTGTGCTTTATAAAGACTCCCATGCCTATCTCTTTCTGAGGTTATAAGTTAAAACATTTTTATTATGATAGAAACTGCTTTAAAGACTTCACAGACCTTTGCTAAATGGTGGGTAAGACAGCGTCACGCCAAATGAGCCCTCCCTCCCAGCGCACTCTGGGGGAGGACGCCGAGGACCAGAGGTCTGGACACCGATGCGGAGTCAGGCACTCACACCATGCGTCGGCGGGGCCGGGGCAGCTGCGGTCCCGGGGCGGCTTTGCCACCTCACCGAGTAGGGGGCCTGCTGGCACTGGCCACCCTCAGGAGGAAGGCTTGCATTCTGTAACCTTCATCAGCAAATAAAAGGTACACAAAAATACATTTTAGCTAATAGGAGGGGACTTCCTAAAGCTCAGAGTTTTCAGCAGGAAAAGAGAAGACTTCTAGGGCAGTGAGTCTCAAGGCACCACAGGAAGGTTCTAATCAGAGGCCCGCTGACCACCGGCTGCTATAGAAGAGGTATGCTTCCATCTCGGGGACCGCACCCTTCTTCCCTTCACACCCCCAAGTTTTGGTAGCAGGTGAAATGCACCCACTTAAACTGGATTAGGTGATGTGTATTGGTAGACAAAGGAACTACATGCCCAGGTACAGCTGGATCCAGGTGTTCAAATGACATAATCAGGACGCATCTCTCCCCTCTCCTTTCCACATCCCCAGTGACCTCATTCTCAAAAAATCAGCAAAGTGGGCTCCAGCTTCTCCAGGCTGACATTCTACCTGCCAGGCAGCCCGAGCAGGAGAAGGACTATCTCCCGACTGGTGTAATAGAAGTCTTGAGGTTTTCCTAAGAAAATAATCAGAGATACTCACAAAAAAAGTGACATACAAGACTGTTCACTTGTGTCTACTTTCTATTGCAAAACGACTGAAATACCTTAAATGTCCAGTGATGGAGGAGGGATGGGTAAATAAATACTGGAACACTATGCAGCCAGTGAAAAGTATGCTTTCAGAAAATAATAATGATACACAAATATTCTTGATATATTGTTAAGCAAGATATGGGGATGAATAAATAATAAAGTCACAGTTTAGTTACAAAATATATATTAATAAAAATAGGATGTAAATGTATCAGTATATTTTCTCTGAGTGCAGGGATTACAGATGACATTATCTGAGACATTTTTTATTTCCTAAGTTTCCTATTATGAATATGTATTCCTTTATATACTTAGAAAAAATAAACAAATATTGTTTAAAAACCTGGGTAGGTGTATAGTGGCCAACAAGGAAACCCGCAGTCTGAAATTACTCATTCTCTGACCTATAGCTGGGCTGATCCTCATGGAAATAAGGCGCCGCATAGGGGCGGAGGCAGGACTCTGCTTGCTGCTCAGAGAAGGCAACCCCAGGAGCAGGAGTGGTGGACCAGGGGTGTTTACGCACGTGAACTAAAAATCTATCTTTACATGAAAACCTGCACAAATGTTTGTTGCAGTGTTATTCATAATTGCCAAGCCTGGAAAAAGCCCAAATGTCCTTCAAAAGGAGAATGGATAACCAAACACACTGTGGTATATCCATACAGTGGAGCACTACTCAGCAACGAAGAGAAATAAATATTGATACATGTAACGATTTGGATGACAACCAAAGGCATTGTGCCAAGTGGAAGAAACCAGTCTCAAAAGGTTACATACTATATGATTCCACTTACATGACATTCTGGAAAAGATGCATATAGTGATGGAGAACTGATCGGTGGTCCACGGGGCGGGGCGGGAGGGAGGGAATGTCTATGAAAGGAAAACATGAGGCAGATTTTTTATAAGGAAAGGGATGTACTGTATCCTGACTGGGATGGTGGGTACACGGATCTGCCCATGTGTGAAAATTCATAGGACTTGTATAACATAAAGGGGCTTCATGATCTGCGTCTGCTCTGTAAGCCAGACGGAAGAGGAAGCCGGGGGCCTGTGTTTAACAAAATACTTCCCCCAAATCCCCCTGGTTTAGCTTGACACTCACATAGCCCTCAGATGGGTCATCTTCCCATCTTCCAGAAGCATGGAGGAGGAAGTCACAGGCTTGTGGGTGAGGCCCAGGTGTTCCCACGGAGACTTCACCCTGCCTGTGCGGTGTCTGCTGAGCTACTGTGGGTCCGCCTGGCAGGCTGACGTGCAGCAGCGAAGCCTGAGTTCTCTCTCATCCGTTCCCCATCCTTTGCAGTACTGGGTATGGCTGGCTGCTCATTTCTTTCTTTTTAAAAAATGTCTTAATTGATTTCAGAGAGAGGAAGGGAGAGGGAGAGAGAGAGAAACATCCATGATGAGAGAGTCAGCGATCGGCCCGCTCCTGCTCGCCCCCGACTGAGGATCGCGCCTGCAACCGGGGCCTGTGCCCTGACCGGGAACCAAACCGCGATCGCCTGGGTCCCCGGTCAGTGCTCAACTGCTGAGCCACGCCCGCCGGGCTGGCTGCTCATTTCACTAAAAAACGGAGTGTGTGTTTCTGCTGGGCATTCTTCTTTCGTTTATTTGCCGCTGTTGTTGTCACTTGTTTGTGTGAGGGATGGTTCTTCGGAGGAGGAGGTGGCAGGGCTTCTTTGTCCCACCAGCTCAGCCCAGACTTCACCAGCCCATTACGGAGAGCGAGCGTGCTGTGGCTGCATTGGGACGCGGATCGAAAGCTGTCTTACATCCACACAAACCTCATCCTGGCCTCTGCCCACAGAGGTTGCATCTGTGTAGAAACCCACCCCAGAGTACCAGGCAGGGGGTGTCCAGTACCCACTGAGACGCCACCACTCACTGTGTTAGAAAACTCGTCTGTCCGGGCCACCTGTTCTGGAACAGCTCGGACTATGGGCGTGGGCCGGGCACACAAAGCTGGCGAGGGCCTGGGAGGCAGTGGGTTCAATAGAGCAGCAGAGACAAAGTCCGACTAGAGGCTTCAGGAGAGAAGGGAGGGGGCAGGCGGGAGATGGTCGTGCATCCCAGCGCGCTGCTCTGTGCCTGTCTCTGTGTCTCGGTGTCTCCCCTGTCTGTCTGTCTCTGCCTCTCTCACACACCTTGGACCCAGTGCCCTCCTTTCCCGGGTGCCCCCTTCCTGGTGGTGCCGTCTCAGCCCCCGTCTCTGTTCCCTTCTCTGGGGTGTGGGCGCAGGGATGTCTGCCTGTGGCTGTGGGTGGTGCTGTGGAAACCGTACCAGAGGAGAAGCCAGAGGCCGTAGATGCCCCACCTTCAAAACAGGTCTAGGCTCTTTACCCCACTGCTACCCACCACCCTGGCCCAAGCCTGGACAGTTGTCACTGACGACCCACTGCCTCCTGGTCTCACCTGTGTCCCCTCAGTTAATTCCCCACGTAGCTGCCTTGTGAACTTTTAAAAATGTAAGTGAGGCCCTGCGCTGCCCACCGGCCCCACACCCCACTCCTCATCGCCCCACCTCACAGCAGCTCCCTCTGTCCTTAATCACACGTTGCTTTTAGTCACTTCACCTGATGGTGTTCTCTCACCAGAAGGTGCGGCCTGCAGGGGGGCACGTCTGTGTCCTGGCACCGCCGGGCATCACGGCTTTGCTGAGGACACGCCGCTTCTGTGAGCTTCAGTTTTCTCAGCAGTCAAGGGGGGCGACAAGGTCTGTTCGCTGCACCCCTTGGGGGCTTGTGAGGATTAAATAGGAAAATAGGGCGGAACAGACCCCAGTCTGTGATGTAAGAAATGCCATGGAGCCTCACTGCGGCTGCTGCCACCTAAGGGTGCTGTTTTTGCAAATGCTTCCCCATAATATTTGACCACTTCTGAGGTCCAATTGCGGCACCATCCCTGTTGTTAGCTACAGCCCCCTCCCCAGCGAGAATCCTGGGAGTCTATTGAGAATAAATTAATGACGCCTCATTCTCAATGGAGACATCTCAGGGAGATTTGTATTTTACGTTTTCTAAGTGTAGAGAAAAACATAAATCAAAAGGAGCAAAAGCCCACCTTGTGTTCTGACTACTTTGACCCTCTTCAACCTCTGCCCATTTTTATCTCATTTTTGTTTAACTTTATACATCAGAGTTTCATTTGAGAGCTGGTGGGGAGGACAGTGATGCATAGGTTCCATCAGCTGCAGGTGGAATGGCCCTGTCCCAGGGCTCAGGCTGAAGGGAGGCCCCCCTGGTCGGCCGAGGGGCCCTGCGCTTTGCCCTTCGGGCCCAGCCCCTCCGCCCAGCAGGCTTTATTGCTCCCTCTCACTTATTGATTGGCCAGGTCTGGGGGCTCACGAGATTGTGTTCTTCTAGGGTGCACACCCCCCGGCACAGCCACAGGCTCAAAGCCTCGGCCACGCCGGGCGATATCATTTTAGGAACCAGAAAAGGAGCCCTGTTAGCACTGATTTTTCCTCTTCTTGAAATCGTCATCTTCTCTGGGCACGTGCACCCAGTTGGCGGGACAGCCTGCCAGGGGGGATGCTGGCCTTGCTCTTCTGAATGCTCAGAGCGATGCCTGGCACCCTGTGGACGACACAGCAAGAGCTGACGGGTTGGGTGAACGGGTGCCCGGGGGAATGAACGAATGAACGAGTGCCCTGCTTCCCGAGCCCTCAGTACTGCTTGTGTTCCTGCTGGCCTCGACTGTTTTTGGAGAGAATAAACGCAACTAGATGACACAGGAACTGGAGAGCTGCTGTCGTCACAGAAACTTTTCAAACATCTCTGATGGGTGCTGGGGCCAGAAGGGACCTGGAGGGCTTCTGCACGTCTCATGGGCTGCATCTGTGCTCACCGAGACAGCCGCCAGGGCTGCCAGCCTCCATTAAACCCCTCCGGGCCGAGCCACTCAGGCCGTGGCCCGCGGGCTGACGTTTTTAAGTGTACCTTTCCTTCATATTACTTATCACAGTTTGAAATTACATACTGTGCAATTATTTGATTAAAGTCTGTCTCCCCACTACACCCTAAGATCACTGACAAGCTCTGTAATTAATTCATAAGAAAAGTCTGTTTGTTCACCTGTATCCCGTGGCTCGGCGCAGGGCCTAACGTTTAGGAAGTGCTCCATAAATCTTTCCAAATGGATGAGTGCAAGCCAAGTGGGACGGAGGGGGGGCTGCGTTTGTGACCAGCAGGGCAGGAGTGAGGACAAGGGGTTAAATGCCCAGGTGCAGAAGTGGCATCACACCTGACACCTGACGCCTGACACCTGACCCGCTTGGAAGGACAGTCAGGGCTGAGGGGTGAGGCGGGCACTACCGGCCAGCCGGATGGGGGGTGCCAAGTGGCAGGCATCTCTGGTAGATCTGCTCCACCCTGCACCGTCCGGTACGGAGGCGGTCACCACGCTTGTGGCTACTGAGCACTGGGATGTGGCTGGTCTGCACTGAGGCGCTGTGAGCGTCAGCCGCGCACCAGGTTTCCAAGGCCTACCCGAGTGAAGGGTGTGGGGCGTGTCCCTAACCACCTCTCTACTGACATGCTGAAATGATAAGTTTTGGATATAATTGGTTAAATAAAATATATTATTAGATTTAATTTTATCTTTTTTTCTTGTTTAAAATGTGGCTACAATAACATTTAGCTTGCCTATGTGCCGCGCTGTGCTCTAGGGCTGTTCCTGGGGCGCCCGCGCAGGAGCTAACTGGTTGAGAGCCTCCCCACAAACGCTCACCGCAGAAGTGCCCGAGGCTGTGTCTGTTCTGGGGCCAGCTTTGTGCAAGGTACTTGACCACCAAGTTAAACAAAGGGTTATACCTTTGACCCAGTCATTGAATTTTTTGTATGTCATTCTGAAACATGAAAAAATTCTTTATACAAAAGTTATTACTTGTAGCAGTCTATAATATGAATGGAAAGCAGAAAGTAACCTAAACATCTGAATAGGAGACTAATAATATTAACTCTTACATCTGTGCAGTGGAATATTATGCAGCCATCAAAAACTCTGTTTACCAAAGATTTTATTATAGTATTATAACATGGGAAAACGCTGTGACAGGGCTCAGTGGAAACTTCAGAGTCCAAAGCTGCACATACTATGCTAGTGCAGCTTGAGAGGAGCACTCAGCAGGCTGCAGGAGGAAGGCAGCTCCCAAAGCGCCAGGCGGCACACGAGTTCTCTTCTTTTCTTTTCCAATTAATTTGGGCTAGTAAGTGTTTGATAGGAGAGACTTATGCATATCTTGTCTCAGGTAAAAAGGGAGCTTGCCTGAGTTTGTCAGCGGCTGTGGTTCAACTGTGCCCCTTTGAGGCACACACATCACATGACAAACCCAAGCTTTCTTTCTGAAGGCAGGTCCTCTACACCCTACACCTGGAGGTCACTTAGTCCCTTAGCCAACGAAACCTCCCCTCCACCGCCCTGAGACTCCTCCTGAGGGCAGCAGCTGCAGTGTGGTCCCCTCTCCTAGCACAGAGCTGGCACAGCCAGGTGCCCTGCAAGGGGGCCCGGCACCTGTGCATTTCCTGCCGCTTCCCTTAACGGCTGGGCCCCGGGAAGGCTGACCTGCATGCAGATCTCAAATGTGGGACGTTGCCAGCCAGCTTCTGGTGGGCTTTATCCGAAGTGGAGTCGTGGCAAGAGACTGGAGGAAGAGAAGACAGGGCAGTCCGAGAGTGCCCTCCCCACCTCTCTGGGCGTCTTGTGGAAGGCGCAGCTCTGAAGACACCCTCACCACACTCCTCTGACTTCCAGTAACCTGTTCCTGTCGGACCCTGGGCTGTCATGGTCCTGCTCACCCTCTCCTGTGCTTCTCTTTACCTTTGCAGGAGCCTCTTTAGGAATTCCTCCTTGTATAATCCCAACCTGGGCGTGCCTTCTCCTCCTGCCAGGGTGCTGGCTGCCACAGCTTAGCTGGAAACGCAGTGCCTGTGTTGCACAGGGTACCAAGAGGAGAGACACAGGGCATGTGGTGTCCGTGAGCCTTGCGGAGGGCAGGGGCTGAGTTCTGGGGGTGACAGGCCTGAGGTCAAAGTCAAGCTCTGCCCCTTCTGATAGCCATGAGGTCCTTCACCTCTCCAGGTCTCACCTTTCTCATCTACAAAGTGGGATCAGAACACCTACATTTCTTAAGTATTGTGTGGATTAGATGAGATCATTAAACTTCTTAGCATGCTGCTGGGCTCCGAGAAACCCCCCAGCAAACGTTAGCTATCACTCTTATGGCTTTTTCCACTGGGGCTGTTGGCCTTATGAATGCAAATGTCCCATCAGATCACCACTTTCAGAGACTTCGGGAAAGGCTCAGGCTCTGCTGCTCCGCACTCTGTACTGCACTGAGGGCCAGTCACAGAGCCCGGGGTGGGAATGGGGGGGGGGGGAGCACCGGACATGGACCAGCAGGAGAAGCGGGGCATTTGGAGACAATCACTTGTTCATTTAATATTATCCTTATGGAAAATACCAGAATTAGAAACATGGGCATTTGTGGTAATCAAAAGGGGGGAGATGTAAATTATAAAAAATATGGGAAAGGATTATAAGACATCTGAAATAAAGCTTTTCATCTTTAAAATACCTGTATCAACCTCAGAATGAGTGTCTCTTTTACGAGCTCTTTGGAAACACATCCCTGCTCTCTTTGTCTTTTTTCTTTATAAGGCATCTCCTCCTTAACTCCCTTTGGGAGATTTCTTATAAATGAGGATTTGCATCCCAAGGGATTACTCTGGTTAGGAAAGTGTTTTATTAAAAAATATATGTTTGCCACAGAATGCTGAGCAATATAATTAGCTGGTCCCTTCTGTTTTATCTTCAAGGGCTATTTGGCTAAGTTCTAATTAAACATATTCTCAGAATGGTTGAAATGTGAAGGTGCCTCATAAATGGGCCCTGAGGTGGAAGCACAGAAGGTTTGGGGACACAAGCCAGAGAGCAGGACCTCTGGCCTGGTTTGTCTTCCTGAGGGCATCGCCTCCATGACTGACAGCCTGCTCCAACTCACGGGTGGGGGCCTGCCCTGCATCTGGGAGGCTAGGACTCAGGCCCCAAGGAGAGCACCCAGCAGCCACAAGCTTTGGTGCACTTTATTACCATTTATTCCAGCCACAGGCCTATTAAAGTGCATGCATTTAAATAAAAGTTGTACCTGAGAAGTGTCATTTCTTCTCTGAAATTTAATATGAGGGTCAATGTCACCGAGCGCTCTTTGCTGATTCCTTCAGTTTAGATCACATGAGTCCTGGTGTGAGTCTGAAAGAGGTGAGGCCGGCTGTGTCAGGCAGCTCCGCATAGGGCCCAGGCCCTTCCTCTTAGAAGCTCAGCCAGCACCACCGAAAAGCAGCAGACCACCGCCCATGCCTCCTCGAAGTGAAACACATGCTGTGGGCAGGCGCGGAAACCTCAGGCCCTCATCCCATAGAAAATTCTGTGGGTTCCATTCTGAGCCCATTAACTCTATTTTGCATATGAATCTGACTTCCAAACAGCACAGAGGCTGATCCTGTCTAAGAAGACCGACAGGAAGTCTTGGCTCTCCTAGGCTTCTGGGACCATTTATTGTAGGGACAGCAGTGAAATGTTAAATTAGGAATTGACTAAACCCTTTTTAAAAAAAATCAGGAATGTGCAGTGCATATTAAATGATTACCATCAAATCTTTGGCAAAGCTAATCATTCAGAAAAGTAAGTTTAAGAGATATTTCCCTGTAAGAAGTCATTCGATGAGAATGCTAGAGACATTGATGTCAATTCAAGTCCCTGTGAGTGTGTGTGCATAGATACAAATATCTCTGCACACACACCTGTATACTATTCACATAGATGCATCCTTGGGAATATTCATCTAGATTGCATGTGTGCAGGGGTGTGTGTGTGTGTGCACGTGTGCCTGTATGACGTGTGTATGTGCATGTGCACACGGGTGTGTGTGTGTTGGTTTGGGTCCCATCAGAGAATTCAGGATTTGGGCGGAATTCACCCTGATAGTTGAACAATTATTGAAGAGCAGCATCCTCAGAATAAAATGACCTTTTTATCAAGTTACTAAACATTAAAGGTTAAAGAAAGTTTGAAAGGAAGTTAATACTTTTAAAACATTGGGAAAATTGCCATGTTTTCAAAGACCCAACCAAAATGAGAGGGAGGTGTGGAAGGAGGGTGTGCAGGCCGGGCCTGTGGGGAGGCAGCCACCTGCAGTGTGGCCTGGGAGGACCGCCTCGCCTCTGCAGGAACCAGACACACAGGCCTGCGGTCCGCCCAGCTCTGCACTCACGCAGGAACCCTTAGCAGGCTGGCTCCTAATTGCAATTTTGAAGTCACATTTCTTTCTCTTGCAAGTAGCGATGGCAAAGAGGGCAAATCAATGAGAGTGTCAGATTTCCCGGCTTCTATTTTCCATCTGACCTGGATGGTGCAAATTCCAGTCTCTACTAACAGGAGAAACAGAAATATCAGGGAGCCTCTTCACTGTGCCCTTCCTTTAATTAGCTCCCAGAAAAGCCTGGAGAAATGTGCCTTGTTGGCCCTGCAGATGCCTACTCTTCCCAGGAAGTCGGGGGCCTGTGCCCTGCCCCATCTTCAGCAATTCACCCCTTTCTTTGTTTTTGCCCCACTCCAGGCACCTGCCTACATCCTCAGGTACATCCAAACTTCCCCATTTATAAGCCTTTGTCTTCAGGGAGGTCTGTCCCTGTGGCTGGAGGAGAGGATACCACGTATTGGACAATTACTGTGTCAAGCCCATCACCAGAACACCAACATTCACCACCTCAGGTGAGCCTCACTAGTACCTGGGAAGTGGGCTCTACAGTGCCTTGCCTGAGAACACACAGCCAGTAACACATTCCTCTTTCAAACCCTGGTCTGACCCAGCAGGGAGCACAAAAAACTAAAGGCTTCAAAAGGCATCTTTAACTTGGATAGAAATTTTTCTCCTGGAATCCCTGCTGTATGTTTAAGACAGAGAGAGCTGCCCAATTTCAGAGATGGAGATGAAGCTCAAAGGGAGAAATCCGCTCAAGGTCACTGGGCGAATTATGGGCCACCAGCTAGGCCCTGCATCCGTGGTCAGAGTTTGCAATCACCTGCAGTGTGCCCATGAGCATGTCCACAGCAGGCCCACTATGTGCTTGGCCCTGCCATGGCCCTCCCAGTGGGCTCTTCTCTTCTTAGAGAAGTGGCCTGGTTGCGCTCACTGTTGTTTGTGCCTCCCCTCATGGCTGTGGGGTGGGTGGAGGCTGAGCAGCCTGCCCTCTACTTGCTCACCTTTACTGTCTCCCCATCTTGACTGTGACATGCCCCAAATAGGACTATCCTCAAGAGAGAGCAGCTTTCATCTCTGGACATCTGAGATGGCTGTGACTCCTGGACAGATTTCACTGTCCTAGGAGAGGACCGCCCATTTTCAAGTCTCATTTTTCTTGGCCGACAGGTGAGGCCTTAGGAGGAAGAAGGCGGATTTCTGGGCTGCCTCCCTGCCGGTCAGGGCTCCCTTCAACTGGCCCTCACTGCTGCCAGCTGCAGGCTTCTCCTGGTGGAGCCCTGTCCCCAGGCACTCACACAGGCGGGACTGGAGGCTCTTTAGGAAAGCTGGGTCCCCTATGTACCTGACCCGACCCTGTCACCATCTGATTTCCAAGGGTACCCCCAAGCAAGCCCAGACCAGAGCCCTTTCTCTTTAGCCAAAACATTCTGGAAAACTTTAAATGATGCAGAAGCCTTCTTGTGAATTAATTCCCCTATTTGGGCAACATATTTGAAGGTATTAATATCAGTATGGTGATCAAAAGTCAAAATTCACTGTCAACTTTGTATTCATTATCTACTATATTTTTTTCTGTGTGAATTTCCAAACAGTTAGCCAGGCTGGGGCCATGCTCTGAGAGCCCCCAACCCAGAGTCTCCCCTGTGAATGAGCCAGGGGAGGGTGGCTGGAGATGACTGACTGACTGAGAGGTGCCTAGAGGGCCCTCTGGGATAGAACTCAGACTTGCCTGCAGTCTGACTACCTCCAGCAGACCCTTGTGGCTGGGAGGAGGGGTGGGGCTCAAGCACTCCCTGGGGCAGTTGTTAACTAGGACCTGACCCCAAGTCCTTTTGAAATGGAGAAAGAACCAGTGCCCACCACTGCACAGTAGAGACAGAACTGCTTTCAAATAAGCCTGCAGGGCCAGGGCAGGCCCCAGGTACCGGGCACCAGGTGGTGGTGGCACAGGTGCTGGTGGTGCTGAGAGGGAGATACTCAGTAGACAAGAGGTATCCATTGGTCCAACCCAGTGTCCTGTGCAAAAGTCCCTGCTGAGGCCTGAGCTACAGGCAGGAGCCAGGCAGGAGGCCAGCGCTCGGGCACCTGTGGAGTCCCATTTTCCAGGGAGGTCAGAGGTCAGGGCCTTCCCAGAGTCTGTGGCTTCTTTGTGATCCACACGTATTTCCACACCTTTCCTGCTGGATGTCTACAGTCTGGCGTGTGCCCTACGCGTGGCCTCCTTGCACGCCTTTGCACACTCCTGCCTTGAGGTGTTTTCCCCGGGAGGGGAGGAGTTCTGCCTGCTGAGGCTCCGTGTCACTCCTGCTCAGGCTCTTCCCAGAGACCAGGCTCCCACAGCCTAGCCATGCTTTGGGGCTCCAGGTAGGGCGCAGGCCCTGGGGCGCCCCAACCTGGTCCTAGCTCCCAGCACCCTGGTTCTCACGCGGGCTGCCTGGGTGCACAGTCCGCTGCTCTGGGCAGGTTGGATTGGTCTGCTCCAGAATCTCAGTGCAGCTGGGCTTTGGGGAGGGTGGTCATGGTCCAGTGTGAAGTCAAAGACAAAGCCGGGGCAGGGAGCGGGGTGGAGAGAAAGAGATTTCCTCAGACCTTTCCTTGGTGTCACCACCTGCCTCTGCCAAGCGCAGGACACACAGGCAGCCTGCAGCACCCCAGAACCCCGCATCCCGACCCACCGTCCCCGGGAGCGCGGGCGGGGAGGGCGGCGCCCCGCTGTCCCGCCTCCAGAGGGCGCCGCAGGAGAAGCGGCCCCGCCGCCCCGCCCGGCGCGGGAGCCCAGGGGCGCCGCCTCCGCCCGCGGGCTCGTTTCAGCGACCGGCCGCGGAGCCCCGCACCGGCCCGACGCCGGCCCTGCCCTCCTTCCCGTGGGCACCGGAGTCACTGGCGACGCCACCGCCGGGCCAGGCCCGCGCCCCGCAGCTCCCACGTCGCCCCGCGCCCGCCCGCGTCTGCGCCCCTGCCCCGACAGGCCGCGGGCGCCCGTGCCCGCGTGAAAGCCTGGTGCGCGGCGCGGGGCCCAGGAGGGGCCGACGGAGGAGAAAACACGAGGAACCAGAAAGGGGGGCGGGAGGCAGGGAGGAAAGGGGAGGAGGCAGACGCAGCCGCGGGCGCGGGGGCTACGCGGGGCGGGCGGCGGCCAGGACGCCGCTCCCGCCGGAGCCCCGCGCCCGGTTCCCGGCGCGAGGAAGGGGCCTCAGCCGGCTCCCTCCCCCGCGGACAGCCGCGGGCCTTTCCTGCTGGACACTGAGGGGCGGACACGGGACCCGCGCGTGCAGGACGGTGAGGAGGGAACGCAGGGGCAGGAGGCCCCGCGAGGCCCCCGTCCCGGCCCAGGACGCCCCGCCCGGCTCCTGCCCGGCTCCTGCCCGGCTCCTGCCCCGGCTCCTGCCCGGCTCCTGCCCCGCTCCTGCCCCGCTCCTGCCCCGGCTCCTGCCCGGCTCCTGCCCCGGCTCCTGCCCCGCTCCTGCCCCGCTCCTGCCCCGGCTCCTGCCCGGCTCCTGCCCCGCTCCTGCCCGGCTCCTGCCCCGCTCCTGCCCGGCTCCTGCCCGGCTCCTGCCCCGCTCCTGCCCCGCTCCTGCCCCGGCTCCTGCCCGGCTCCTGCCCCGGCTCCTGCCCCGCTCCTGCCCCGGCTCCTGCCCCGGCACCTGCCCGGCTCCTGCCCCGCTCCTGCCCGGCTCCTGCCCCGCTCCTGCCCGGCACCTGCCCGGCTTCCCGGCTCCTGCCCGGCTCCTGCCCGGCTCCTGCCCCGCTCCTGCCCGGCTCCTGCCCCGGCTCCTGCCCGGCTCCTGCCCCGGCTCCTGCCCCGCTCCTGCCCCGCTCCTGCCCCGGCTCCTGCCCGGCTCCTGCCCCGGCTCCTGCCCCGCTCCTGCCCCGCTCCTGCCCCGGCTCCTGCCCGGCTCCTGCCCCGCTCCTGCCCGGCACCTGCCCCGCTCCTGCCCCGGGCCGCCCACGTCGCCCAGACCCGCCGGTGCCAGCAGCTCTGCGCCCTGCCCGGACCACGGGCACCCCCGCTTCCAGTGCCGCTGGCTGCCAGCCGGGGGGAGCCCCACCAGCCGCAGCTGTCTCAATGTAGTTTTTGGTTTGGAATTTTTTTAAAGCTCTGCCCAAGTGGTTTCCAAAAATCCATTTCACTCAGAGTGAGGAAAACACACCTCGGGCCGCAAGTCAGGAAGGTCACCCTGAGCCGCCCGTGGCCGCGGCCTGCGTTGGACAGAAGCGCAGGTGCCAGTAACTGCCACTCTAAGGTGGACTTAGGTGCATCGTGCGCCCTGGACGAACACAAAGACTTTTATTTTCTTTATTTAATCTTTAGCCTCCTTAAAAGTTTTTTTGAAAGTTTGGTAAATGAATGAACTTGAAAGAGCGGGAATGAGAGAGCAGGAACTCATTCGGGTGGGAGGAAAACCCCGCCGGGCCTGCGAGATGGGTGTGGAGGCCGAGGGTTTCCCTGGAGTGCCCTGGTCCCTCCCTCCCCGCGGGTGAGCAGTTTTTCTTTTAAGAAGTTTTTAACTACTTGGAAATTTTGAGTCAGAAAAAAATGAGGCGTGGAGTAGGGGCACCTATGGGCCCTGGCTTCCTAGGGCCTTGACCTGGTCAGCTTCCATCCAAGACTCTCTGTCTAGTCACACCCAGTTCAAGGCCAGGCAGGCGTGGCTGGCCCAGAAGATCCGTGCTGTTCTTTTCTTTTTTCTTTTGATTCGAGTGGTTCTGGTGGGAATGGCCCGTATGCATTGAGCTTAGCTGGCAGAGTTGGGCCAACCTCCGTGCCCTGAACTACAAGAAAATTAGAAAATAGGAAGCCTCTGGTGGAGGGAGAAGGGTTGGGAGCCCGTGCGCCATGCTGGGGGAGTGGGGAGGCATTTTCACCCTCAACAGCAATTCTTGACCTGGGGCCCTGCTACCCTTGGAATAGCCCCTGCCCCCCAGCACACATCCTGGCACTCCTCATGCAGCTCCCCTAGGCCCTACAGAAGTGGCATTCTAGGAGGCTCTGATTTTCAAAGGTTTATTTCACTTCAAACTGTAAAAGTTCTAGGGACAATTTACAGACAAAATACCTGGTTCCTTAAAACAAAACTACCAGAAAGAGAAAAACAAACTTCCCTGCTGTGTAAATGCATTTTAAACAAACAGCTTACCCCCCCCCCCCCCCAAGGGCTCAGCCCCAGGGTCCAGATCCTAAGAGCCTGGGCAGGAGTTAGCAGAGGTCCAGGACCCAGTTCCTGGTCAAAGTGTGCAGGTGACAGCCCTCAACTCCCCTGAACAGGTGCTTCCCCCTCCCCACCCCAGACTGTGGTGTGAGGAGGAGTGTGGAAGGGGCAGACCAAGGGCCGCGTTCCAGGTGGATGCAGGCAGGAGAGCACTTGGCCCTGCCTACAGACGCTGGGCTCTCCAAAGGCCACAGAGAGGCTGGTGCCCACACACCCTGACATGGGGTGCAGGCGCCCAGAGGACTCCCCAGCATGCCCTGTCCTTCAAGGTGGCCTGTGCCTCCCTGGGGCATAGAGAACCCCTCTCCAAGGTGTGGGCTTAGGCCCGCCCCTGGGTTCCCGGTACCCCAGCCTACGCTGGCTACTCATCCTAGACCTGCAGCTCCAGCATGCCTTCTTTTCTGAAGTCTTTTCCCTCAGTGGACATTCCAAATAAGGACGCAGTTCAGCCTCCTTTGGGTCAGGTGGGCTGTCACCTAGTGCCCTCAATCCTGCCTCAACCCAACCTGAGCTGCCTCCAGGTGCTGGCCTGGCTGCTCCTTCTGGCACCAACACCCTGACTCCTGCAGGGCAGTTTGCGATCAGATCCCCGCCCCGCTTTGACTCCCCCCGATTCTGATCTTCTCTGGGTGGGGCTTGGGTTAGCCAAGGGCAGGCACTCCCACTGGTTCTCGGTCTGCCCAGGCCCTGGGGCTCCGCACCTGGCTTCTGGAGTTTGAAATTGCTGGAGTCAGATTTCGAACCCCTGGCCTGAAAAGGTGGCATTTGGAAGCATTTGTACTGAACAGCACTCAGCACCCGGCTGCAGAGGAGTGGGATTCCACCGGGCCCAAGGTGCACTCTTGGGGCTCAGGAGTTGTCTTCATGGCCCCTGGGAATTTTCTGGGTTCTAAGCACTACCTCCCAGGTGGTGTGGGTGGGGTGGGCGCCAGGCAGTAGAAGCCAGTAGAGGCATTTGCGCCGGGCGGCTCACTGTGCTGCTCCACTGCCCCTCAGCTCACTTTTCCTCCCTTTATTTTTCAGGGTTTAAAAATTATTTCCAGAGACACCGCACCTCCCAGAGGTGGGAGATTCTAACTGGCCTGGGGGGGTTACTTTGTGTGTGACTCTCGCGCTAAGAAATAAGCAGGTGCCTGTGTGGGCTCCACAGCTGCGGTTTCTTTTCTCAGGTACCTGCAACCTTGGCAGTGGGGTGGCAACGTTTTTATACACTGTATCCCTACAGAACTGTAGCCCCCCCGGCTCTGGGTGTGGTACCTGCAGTCTGCCTGGGAGCAGCGGGGTCCCTGCTCTGGAGGGAGGGAGCCCGGCTAGCGCTGCAGCAGCGGTGTCTCCAGCCTCCCTGGAACCTCGAAAACCTTGGTGTTGGCCGGAGAGCCCTTCCTGTACCCCTTCTAATTCTCCAATCCTGGAACCAACAGACGGACAGGTGTTGGCCCACCCGTGTAGTTCTCTCACCTCTGAGGGGCAGAACTCAGCAGCCCCCAGGACCAAAATATTTGCGGTAGGAATAAAGTCAGGTGAGATGCCAGGTACAGCAACGTCCCAGTGATGCCCAAGGTCCTGCATGCACCTCTCTCCTGCCGTCCTCAGGAGGACAAGAAAGGCCCTTTGGCCTGGCCAGACTGATCGTGGACAAAGGTGCGGATGCCCGTCCTCGGGACAGTGCGGGGAGCGCCAAGGGTGGGGGAGGGGAGGCAAAGCAAGCGAAGGCAGGTGCCGCGCCGCAGCCCAGGTCCCAGCCCAGGCCCGTGCTCCCCAAACGCAGCTGGGACTCAGGCACAAGCTCTGCCCTTTCTCCCGCTAAATAACCAGTGAATTACAGAAGTGCTGCCATCCCTAAACGGAGCCCATGGTCTCCCTGGGATTGCCTTTCTCCGGGCCGCCGTCCCCGTCCCCCCATCAGGTCTTGTCGCGCAACAGCCGGGCCTGGCCTGGCAAAGTTTTACCTTGACAGTTTTTGGCTGAGACCTATCTTGTGACTTCACAGCCCAGCCCCAGGCTTGGCCCAGCTTCGGGGAGTTGCAGCCCCCCCGCACTCAGGTAGCCTCGGGGCTTATGCTGTGCTTGGTGCGGGTTGGGGAGCCTCCTTCCTTCTCTCCTGCGCCACACCCAGTCCGCAGGAAAGGACCGAGAACTTGTGGGGCGCAAGCAGGGCTACAATGACATTGTCCCCTCATCTGCCCCATCCCTAGAATGGCTCTGAGGCTCCGATATGAAAGGGGGTGCTGTGGGTAAAAGGGCGCCCTAGAGATGAGGGCTCCGGGCTGTTTCAGGCGGGACCGGGCGAGAAGGCGCGGTCGCAGTGTGCCCGCCGCAGGCCCGCGCCGTGGGTGACGGCTGTCGCGGCGAGTGCAGCGCACTGACACTGATGGGCGCACAAATGGGGGGACAGACGGGTGCTGGGGCGGATCGTACAACGCGCGGCGCCTAAACCAGGGCGGGACAGGTCTGGATTCTGCCGCGGCCGCGGGCGGCACCTGGACCCGAGCGGAGGCCGGGGCGCGCAGGGGGAGGGGCGGAAGGAACCGGGGTTTGGGGAGCAGCTCCGGGAAGGAAAGGAGGGGGTGGGACTCGCCGGGCGGGACTCTCTGCCTTCCTCGCGTGTCCCCAAGCGCACTGCACCCGCCACCATCGGCGCGCCGAAGCGGGCGCTCGGCCCCGGGAAGGTGAGCCCGGCGGGAGGCGCTGACCTCGCGGCGCCCACCCGGCGCCAACCGTCCGCCAGGCGCGACCAGACCGGGAGGCCGCGGGCGCCGTCGGCCAACTCACCGTTTCCACGTTCGCAAGAAGCGTTTCACGCCCCGCGGCCGCGTCTCCCGGGCCCGCAGGGTCGGGGCTCCGGCTCCGCAGGCGCCCAGCGCTCGCCGCGCCCGCCCGAGCCCGTCCCGCGCGGCCGCCGCCTGACGCCTCCGCTCCGCGCCCGCCCCGCCGACGGCTCCTGCGGGGCCGGGGCCGAGGGCCGCGCGGCGCCTCCGCGTGCGGGGTCGGGGCTGAGCCCGGCCGGCGGCCCGGGGCGCGGGGCGAGCGCACGATCCCGGCGAGATCGCGGTCTCGGTCTGAAAGGAAAGAAAAGCGCGCGTGTGAACTTTAGAAACAAACTTGCGGAAACAGCCACAAAGGAAAACCGAGGCGAGGGGCAGGAGGGGGCAGAGAGCGACGCGGAAACGCGAGCGGAAAAGGGGAAAGGGAGGAGGCGCGGAGGAGGCCGGCTCCGGCCGGGCGCTCGGCCGCGGTCCAGGGCGCGGGCCGGCTCCCCGCGCGGCCGGGCGCCCGCCCGGGCGGCCCGCGCCACCAGCCCGCGCGCCGGGGCCGGGGCCTGCGGGCCGAGCGCCCGGCCGCCCCGCGCCGGCCCCCGCCGCCCGGCAGAGACGCGCCGGCCCGCCGCGGCCGCCCCGCGCCCGGCCCGCGAGCTGCCCAGGGAGACGCAATCGAGCCCGCAGCGCATCGATGCGCCGCCCGGGCTCCGGCTCCCGCTCGGCCGCCGCCGCCCGGGGTCGTCCCCGAGCCGGGACCCGCCGCGCCCGCGCCGCCCGTGAGTGAGCCCGCGCCGCCCGCGGCTCTGCCCGCCCCTCTCGGGGGCCCGCCGGCCCGGCCAGGTCGGCGCCCGGGGGCCGCGATCGTCCAATCAATAATCAATTCCTTTCCTTGAGGCTCGCCAACGGGCCGGGCGCGGGGCGCAGGGGCCCCTACTCGGGGCGCCCCGGGGCGGGGGATGGGCTGGGAGCCCGCGTGCCTTCCCCGCCCCCGTCCCGCCCTCGGATTCCCGGGCGCGCGGGGTGGGGGCGCCGCCCGGCGCCTAGGGGGCGAGGGGACCGCGATCTTGCCAGCCCGGAGAGGAAACTTACAGGCGCCCCTCCCACTGCGACCCCCGGCACAGGCTCGGGAAAGTTTGCCCAGGAAAAGAAAATTGGGGGAAGTGGAGGCGGCGGGTCCTCGGGGAGGAGCCGGGTGGCGCGGGGCCTGGAGCCGCCCCCACCCGCTCCAGCCGCGGCCGCCTCCTCCCTCGAGGGCGCCGGCCGGCTGCCAGCGGCCTCGGCGTCCCTGCGGGGCGCGGGCCCAGCCCCGGGCCGGGCCGGGGCTCTGGCTCGGCGGGTGGAGGGCCGTGCGGCCCGCGCGGGCGGCGGGGCAGCCGGGGGGCAGGCCGGGCGGGGAGGGCCGGGGGAACCGAGCCCCTGGGACCGAGCCCGCCCGGCCGGCGGCGCTCCCCCGCGTGCGCGCAGAGGGCGGAGGCAGAGGGGCGGCGCCCCCTCCCCGGGCCGCGCGGGGGTCCCGGAGAGGCCCGGGCCGGGCGCGGGGCGCGGGCCCCGGCGGGCGGCGAGTGACACGATCCTCTCCGTTTCCTTTAAGCTTGCCTGTGGCCGACGCCGCTCCAGCCGCCGCGGGCAGAAGACTGGACCGCGGAGCCGGGCGCGGGCGCGGGCGCGGAGGCGCGCCCCCCGAGCCTGACCCCCTGCCCGGGGTCGGGGGCCAGGGCGCGACCCGCCGGGGCGGCTCCCGCGCTCCTCCTCCCACCCGGGCCCGCCTTCCCCTCTCCCAGCCCCGGGTCCCGAGCCCCGCGCACCTCGTCTGGGGGCCGGCGGGGGGGCAGGGCCGCGCTCCTCCCCGCCCCCTCCTCCCCTGGCCTCTGGAGCTATTTGTCAAACTTCCCATTCCGCCGGCAGCGCGGTCCTCCCTCCCCACCCCGTGCTCCTCCCTCCCTCCCGCGCCCGCGCCCGCCCTCCTTCCCTCCGCACGCTCGGGATCGCGGCGGAGCTGGGAGAGGGCTCGGGAGCCGGGCGCAGCAGCAGCCTGCGGGCGGCCGCTCTCGGGGGAGGCTGAGCGCCGCCCGCCCGGCCCGGCCGGCGCGGCGGCCGCCGCAGGAGCATCATGCCGCGGAGGAAGCAGCAGGCGCCCCGGCGCGCAGCAGGTAAGCGCCGCTCCCCCCGCAGCCCGCGCCTCCGCCCGCGCCGACCCTGCCGCGCCCGCGCCCCGGCCCGGCCCCGCGGCTGCTGCCCGCGCGGAGTAACTCGGGGCGCGGGCTCGTCGCCGCTCGCGCCTCCCGGACCCCGCGCCCCGGGCCCCGCGTCCTGCGCGCGTCCTGCCCGCACCTACTTGGGGCGCCGGGCGGCCGGAGCGGCCGGTTGCCGACTCCTCGGCCGGGCGGCGGGGCGCGGGAAGGAGCCTCTGCTGGGTCCCCGCGCCCCGGGGCACCTTCGCGGAGGCTGTGGCCCGAGGGCCGGGCGCCGCCTTCCCGCCGCCCCGATGGCGCCCCCGCGCCGGGCCCAGACCCCTCGGCCCGGGGCCGCCGTCCAGCGGGGCCGGGCGTGGCCTGACCGCCGGCCTCCCCGCCGCCCGCCCCCCAGCTGCGGCCCGGGCGCGTCCGGGTGCTTGTCCGAGTGCCTGTCCGGGTGCTTGTCTGAGTACTTGTTTTCCCTCCACTTCTCTCTCTCTCTTTTTTTTTTTTTTTTTGCCAGGAGTGTCAACTCCTGTTAAGACGCAGCTTTTCTCTTCTCTCCTCTTCTTTTCTTTTCTGGAAAAAGCATCACTGAAAACCCACCCAACCCACACACACAGCATTATTTTGCAATAATGTCAGCTGGGGGCATGTCGCCTGGAAGAAGGGGTGCGGGCCCCTCGCCACCCTCGGTTTGATGGCTGATTGATCGCCTGTCGTGCCGCTGCCTTTGATCTAGTCATTCCCAATAAACACCAATAAATCACGGGCGGCGGTGAGGCCCAGCTCCGTGACGTCACTAGGGCCCTGTCAGTGCAACTTCAGGATTTGGGGCCAACTGCGAGAGGACCGCAGATGGAGGGGAGCGTGCGGCGCGGGCAGGGGTCGGCGCAGAGGCCGGGGCGCCCGAGGCCGGGGCTTCTTTCTTTGCCTCTCCTTTGGCGAAGGAGGGAGGCCGAGGGGAGGGCCGGCCTCCGGGTGCGCTTCTCAGATGGAGGGCGCGTGTCGCAGCCCTGGGGTGCCCAGGGTCCTGCCCGCGGTGCCCGCGCGCCCCAGCTCGCGGAGCCGCTGCACCCTGAGCCCCTTACGGGGGTGCTGGCCTTTATTCCCCTAGAAGTGTACTTTCCTGTTAGTGTCTTAAGAAAACCACAGAATAAAAAAAGATTTGGTTTGGGGCGTTAGGTCAGGCTGTGTGCTCTGCTTCCTGCTGCCCAGAGTCAGAAGGCTCGGACCTCCCAGTGTGGTGCAGGGAGGTGCTGCCTCTGGGGTCACCTCCGCTCGCGCTCTTGACCACACCGCCGCCACTTTGAATTCCAAGGTCAAGAAAGAGCCCATCCACCCAGAATAACCCCTCAGAGTTGGAGGGTTCCTTCGCAGAGTTGGGCAGGAGTGCCTTGGGCTCCTTCCAGTCCCTGGAATCTTTCTTTCTGTAGGATGCACACTTTGAGGTATCTGTGCGCCTCAGTCAAATGAGCCATATGTGATCGCAACTTGCATTTGGTTTAGAACTCGCTCTACAGTTGGTTCATCTTTTCTCTCCCACCTTGCCAATCTGACACCCTTATTTGATAACTTTCTGCTAAAAATATTAGATGAGAAAGAAATGTACATTTTTTAAAGCAACCTGTTCACGAATTTTTTTGCACCTTTTAAAAAGCCAGGCAGGAAATTTCAGGTTAGTTAAGAGAGACTCAGTATGTAAAAACTTGACTGCACGACTAATAGGAGATGGAAGAATGGTTTTGCTCTATCAAAATGACCCGTCAAAACGACTTTGTTTCATATTTGATTTAATTGTCTCTCTCCTGACAGGCACATTCATCAATAGCTTAATGGTCAATCAGAAGTTGGCAGCGTGAGTGCTTTCTTTCTTTCCCATCCCCTGGTTTTGGATTTACGCTATCAGGATGCCTCTGCCTAATGGACGGGTGGGGGGATGTCTGAAGGTTACTTATTTAAGAGGAGAGGAGGGAGAACCCTCCACGCTGAGGCTGGAGATGAGTGTGCACAGGCCAATAAGTGAGCTGTGTGAGTTTTTGTTTTTTTGTTTGTTTATTTAGATGGACAAGAAATTTCCCATTTTCCCCTTCTTTTTTAGTTCTCGCAGCTGCAGGTTATAAGGTTCCTGCCTCTCTGGTGGCGCCCGGGGGTGGCAACACGTTGATTGCTTTGTGCCGATAGAGTGGGCAAAGGAAGATGTCTGCTGATTGGTGACTGGAAATCCAGTCCCAGCAGCCTGGAGGATCCTCGGGAATGTTCCCCCCAAACTGAAAGGTCCGCTCAGCCATAAAAAAAGAAAAGTTGTTTTGCCAGCTTCATTAGTGTTCACCTAATTAGCTGTAACCCTGATGGATTCCTGACAGCTTTGATGATTGGAGATGACAAGCTCCACGCAGTGTCATCCAGCAGAATTAGGTTTGCAGCTAGTTTGATGTAATCAAGTTGATATTACACAGTCCTGGCTGCCTTTAGTTGTGCATTAACTCAATTTTCTGCTGCAGGTGACAAATGGGCTTTGGTACCTGGATAATCATGTCATAGGAATTAGGGCCCTTTTAATGGTCTGGGGTAGAACAGCAACCACAAAGGCCCAAGGGCTGGGCAGAGCTTGCAGACACCGCGCACAGGTGCGGGCTCTTTCTCTCTGGGCCAAATGGAGCCCAAAGCAGGCCCCAGGAATCCCTGAAAAGACGGATTTCTGTACTTCAGATGTTTTTGTGTGTTTTTTTCTGATAGAAATTATGCATGGCTCAGTGTCTTTTCTCAATGGCGAGAGAGGCTTTTTCACCTGCTGAAGAAAAACCCAGGCAGGAGTGTCCTTTCTCAGGCGTGTGGTTGCGAAGGGCTGCACTTCAGTGCTGGACAGAGGTTGCTGCCCGCAGGCGCTCGGAGGGGCGGGTTGGGGAGGTGACCTCCTCCAGGCAGCGACCACTGTCTCTTTCTCCAGTGTGACTCTCTCCTAGGTAGAGTGTTTGTTTTTAAACAAGTATTTTTTGAAGAAAATTAGGGCAACACTTAATAGCAGATAACATTTTATCCACTCATGTTCATTTCTGGAGGACATGTAAAGTCATGAAAAGCTGTTGCCTAAACTTTCAAAAAACCCTCAAGGAACCACAGCCTGCCCCGACCCGAGGTGTCTCATTCGTTGAAAGAGTCTTCCTGGGGTTCGTAGGTGCCACGTCCCCAGGGTGAACCTTCAAGCATCTTGACTTTTGTAACAGTGCCTGGGCCCCTTAAAGAAACCTGCCGGGGTCAGGGAAGCCTGGGTGTCCCCAGGGAACAGGGAGGCGGTGGTGGCAAGGCACAAGGGGTTCCCGCTGCCGGCAGACATGGGCTTGCGGGTGGCCAAGTACCACCGTCCTCGCCTTCCTGAGCCCCGTCCACGTGCCGGGCAGCTCCGGAGGGCTCCGTTTCTCTGCTCTCCTGGAAGCTCACGGAGCTCGGGAGGGCGCTGCGGCTTCGGCCTGGGGGATGTCTTGGCTCTCAAACCTGCCGCACGTCTGTCCTGTGGACAGGTGTTCCTTCCACCCCGCAGCAAGGCGACAGCTCTGGCTGCTCTGTGACCCCCTTCCTACAAAATGAGACGAACAGCAGATTTTAAAAGGGAAAATCAAGAAGATGAGGGGAAACAAAGAGGGCAGGAGGCAAGGGTATTCCCTGGACACCCACACAAGGGAGAGGGTCCCGCAGAGCTGGCTGCTGGGCCCGTCGTCCTCACAGCCGCCAGGCAGGGCTCCAGTGCTCTCCAGGGCCACACTTGATGGGGAGCGTTGCTGTTGTCGTTTGTTCTCAGCTTTGCCTTGAGCGGGCTCATAACCGGCAGCGAGACAGTCAGTAACTGATGGATCAGCAGTTACTCCTGGAATTGCCTCACAAGTCTGCATTTTTCCTCTTTTACTAAAGATGGTTTTGTAAAGTGACGAGCATGAGAGGCGACGGCTCAGGGCCGGGGCACCCAGGTGGGACCCGGGAACTGAAACCCTCCTTCGCCCGCCGCTCCGGCCTCGGGAGGGGAAGCACCTGTCCCTGCGGCAGAGGGGCTGTGCCTTGCTGCGCGCTTTCCCGGCCACGCGTGTCTGCGTCGTGGGGAAGCCGGGCTGCAGACACGGGCGGGCGCAGGGGAGGCCGGCGCGGGTCCCGGTGCCAACAGCCGTGCCGAGCCGGCAGCGTGAGCAGGCCGCCGCTGTTCCGCGGGCAGTCCCGCTGCTCTCCTGCCGGCCCATTTTTATTCCTGCCTGTCACTGGCCAAACTGTAAAAATAGCTTTGGTCTTGTAGTTAAAAAAAAAAAAAAGTAGGGTGTGTGTCTCCCGTCGGTGTTAGTGTAGCTGGATAGCCGGGCTTCCCCGAGCCCTTTGTGACGCTCGGAGCATCCCCGCCGCGGGGCAGTGGGCAGCACAGGGCCAGGCCACTCCCGCCCGGCGCGCAGGTGGGGTGTCTGTGTGCCTGTGTGTGCGCGCGTGTGCGCTTGAGCGCATCCGTGTGCGTGTGCATGTGTGTGCGCGTGTGTTACTGTCCTCCAAATTGTAGTTTCTCTGTCTGAAGTTAAAAATGCAAGGTGCACACAGTATTGTATTTGGTAACAATGATGTGGACTAGTACATCCAGACAGATAATGTGCTGTTGTAATTAGACTCAATAGACAGGCAGTCATTTTTAAATTCTTTGACACATGCATAAAATAGTCATATAATAAGATAAGATGACAATTTTATGTTAGGTTGATAAAGTGTCCCGATACATGCATTTAAATGTCTGTAAGCCTTTAAAAAAATCCAGACAGATTAATTCTAGTTTCCAGTATTTGCAGTTAGTCATTAAATTAATTTTTAAACCCTCCTAAACAATTGCTGTGAGTATGCTTTTTTCCCTTATGGGATTTTTACCTGGATTGTAAGAAATGGATATATAGACTTGGTAGCTTTCTCTAATTTTTCAACAATTATAAACATTTATGTTAAACGTGAATGTAAAAATTCAGGTTACTGTTTGTGACTGAAAAGAAGACAGTAATAGAACATACTCTGCTTGTGACCACTGGCCTGTCGGGCTCCAGGATTAGGAGTCTTTACTAGAAAGATCACATAATGTCCTTGACCAAACACTGAATATTTTATAAACCCCATTTTAAAAAGAAGGCATTTCTAGCACATACACTTGATTTGATCAGCACTTAGATTCTTTGGTTTAATTACTTTCAATTCCGTAAATTATTTTAGTATTTCAACAAGAGCGGCCCGAGATGTCTTAGGAGGAGGAAAGCATTTCTCTGAAGGTCACACTGCCTGGGCTTTCCGACCACCTCTCTCCTTATTTCCTCAGATGTGCAAAGGTGAGACTCTTAAGGAAGATTTTAAATTTGTTTGGGCTTAATGATGAATTATTAATTCATACTTTAGGGACACGTGCTATTAATTACGACTGTGTTTCCCTCATCCAGAACAGCTGCTGGGGAAACGGGAAGTTCGGATTGTCTTTGAGGGGAAGCACCAAAGCTAGGAGCTCACCAGCTCCTTGTCGTCCTATCCCTGGTCCCCTTGCTTTGGGAATAAAGGATTGTGGGGGCAGAGCAGAGAGCAGAGAGGAGCTATTCATTCTAGACCAAGGTGGGCACTGGTCAACGCTAACTAACGTGCACTTTTTAAAAAGCAGGCCTAGCTCTCAGGGCCTGCGGGGCCAGCTGGGATTCTGAGATGGAACCGCCGTCTTCCCAAGCCCAGCCTTGGGTCCGCCGCCCTCTCCGTTCCACAGACTTCCAGCCCCTCCCTCTCTGTGGCAGGCCAGGAGGTCATGCTCGCCGGTTGCTGGTAGTGGAAAGCAAAATACTCTGAATGCTTGTTTGTTCCCCAAACTGGAACCCATCCTTAATGGCGAGCAAAGGGCTGTTTGGTAAGATATGTGAAGTGAGTCAGATTTACTTACTTTGGATTTTCCATCCCCATCATTGAATCTCCTGCTATGTGTTCAGTTTCCTCTGAATTCTTTGAGAAATGCATGTTGCATAAAATAGGCATTTTTTAATGAACAATTTAATGTAAATGGGTTTTGAATGTAAATTAATATTAATGAAGCCTTGAGTGAATTTGTTTTGCATCCGTAAGGACTCGTACCGTTCACCCTGAGCTTTCTCCTTTACGCGGTGACAGTGCTCCTAGGGCTTAACCAGCCCCTTTTAAAGGTTTACGCTTGAAAATGAAATTGTTTTATATGTCCAACAGTGCCAACATGTTATTAGGCAAAAGTGTTACTTCATTTAAAGAAAATATACCTCACTTCCTGCTGACCCTGTTCCCACTGCCGTTGGCTTGGCATTGCTGCGGACACAGACCCACCCTGGGTGCAATCCGGAGGCCTTCTCTCTTTGGCTTACCTCTGATGCATTATGTATCCTGGGATGATGGGAATTTCTGTAATTAATTCTGTTAGATGTAATTGCTATAATCACTTTGATGTTACACTAATAAAGGTAATATGGTAAGCATATAAAAAATATAAACACCTTATTGTAACAGTACTGCTAAGATTCCTTCTCATCAAGCCTGGTTCATAGACAAGTGTTTGCTGCTGGTTCTGGTCGTAGGTGTCAGTTTACTCGAGCCGTGCTCACTGATATTCCAAAGGAGAGTCATTCATTCGAAAGGACGGGCCTGGGCTTAGAGGATTCCCAAGCTGGCTGCCTGGGAATCTTAATGACCTTTTCCTGAAGGATGTGGCTAATTAGGAAAAGGTGCCCATTCTCTTCTGGAGAGGGGACAGGTAAATGCCTCAGAAGGGGGCATGGCAGGAGGGAGGAGGAGCTCAGGGAGGATGGCCTGGAGGTTTCAGGCCCTGTGTGGATTCTGGAAGGAGCTGTGTGTGTGTGAGAGAGAGAGAGACAGAGAGACAGAGAGACAGAGAGACAGACAGAGAGCACACGAGCATGAGAAAGCCACCTTTCTGTCACAGTGCAGTAAGGAAATCCGCACAGAACATGCTTTGTGGTCACTATCATTCTACACCTTTCCTGGGAAGCCTGATGCATGACATGCCAGGGAGTTGGCTGGTGTTGCTGCTAGAAGCCTGAGTGATATTTGAGACCCCCCAGGATCCCACTCCTACCCAGGATCCAGGCCACCATGGGACATGAGGGAAGTTTGCCTGAAACCCCCATCGCACGGTCCTCGTGGAACATTTCCAAACATGTGTAAGTGATTCTTTGCCAACGCAGCTTACAAAACGTGGGGGATGTGGAGGGAGAGGAAACGTGTCCTCTAGTTTCTCCCGGTGTATACCGCGGACTCAGGCGAGCACTGGGACCTATGCGACATCCATAATCAGCTGTACTCTGTCCCTCCTGTGACAAAGGTCATGGGGCCCCATGACCCAGAGCTGGCCTGACAGTTTGGATGTGAATTCTGCACATTTATATTTTATTTTTCAGTGTGTTTTAAGTGACAAAGTATATAAATCAGTCGCACAGAGAAGTAGAACAGGAGAAAGTGTATGTGAGGAGGGCTGCTGAGGCTCCTCGGGGGAAGACAAGGCGTCTGAGATGGTGGTGCAATGGACAGTGACGCAGAGGCTCCTCGGGGCCTTGCAGCTGGGCCTGGCCCTGGGTTAGGGGCCAGACCGGGGCGGAGCACACCCTAGGACGGAGGACAGTGCACAGCTGCAGAGGGCCTGGCAGGGCCTGCCTGCTGGACCCTGGGCCTGGGCTCCCTGCCTGCCAGGTGAGCAGGGCCAGCCCAGAGGGTCCCCAGTCGGGGCTGGGCCCGGGCTGCGGCCGGCAGCCACCAGCTGTCCTGGATGTCTCCCTGGCGGGCTGTGACGGCGAGGATGGTAAAAGGTCTGGGGACTCCATAGGCTGTAATCGGGGCCAGCGCTGACATCCTTCTCAAGTTAGACGGCTTCTTCCTTTCCTCTCCCCACCGCCAAGCCTCCCGACTGAATTTCCCCGCCCTCCCTCCTCTCCCCTCCCTCCCTGGGGCGCCCACCCCTCCCTCCCTCTCCGCTTTCTGTGCGTCTCTCTCCTTTCATATTCTTGATCAGCCTCAGATGCTGGGAATTATTTTTTTTCGGGCGGGAGGGGGAGTGTTGCTTTAGGTTTGTGGGTTGGGCAGGTGTGAGAGGAAGTCTGTTTTTTTTTTTTTTGTACTGTAGGCCTGTTGCTAATTAATGTTCCTGCATAAGATTCTGTCGGAGTTGAGTAATGTTTTTGATCTTTATGCCTGATAACTGCATACTTAATGAGATTTCAAAGCTGTGAGTGCAGCTCCCTACAATTATTGACAGATGCCTTTTCTTTGCCATTGGGTTCAGCTCCATAAATCCTCTCGCCATAATGAGGTTCAGCGGTGCCACCCTGGCAGTGAGCTAATGAAAGGGGGAGGGGAGCAGCTCGTGGCTGTCTGACACATTTTTTTCCGTTAAAATTTACTATGCAGATGTCAAGCTGCGGGATGATTACTTCAAACATGCTAATTTTTATCTTGCTTTTGTGTCAGCCCTTTGCCATTAAAAAATAAATAAATAAAAGGACTAACCTTACTCCACTTAATTTTTTCCAAGTCCCATTTTTAATAACCCGCAGCGTGTGACTGCTGGCGACGCTGATACACGCGTGGCCTTTTGCAGGTGCCCAGTGGCAGAACCTCTTTTCCCTTTGCCGTGGGAAGGGCAGGAGGGCAGAGCGCGGTTTCCCCGGGCCTCCCGTCGGCCTGCCCTAAGTACGCACTTGAAACGGCGCAGAATTCATTTCAGAGTTGCGAGCAGATCCTGGTGGGGGAGAGCCGCACCGCGCCAAACAGTCGATTTCCTCTTCAGCGGAGTCATACATCACTGACCCACCCTTCCCTCCTGACAGAATGACACATGTCATTTATCATATGGGCCCCAGCCAGGCAGCGGGAGGGAGGGAAGCCCAGTGCGCGCCCTCTCCTCCCCGCACAGCTCCGCGGCTGGCAGGAGAGCACTGCGGATGCGGATGCGGATGCGGAGAGGCCGAGGCGAGGGAGGGGAGGCGAGGCCAGCCTGCCCGCCTGCTGTCAGGTGTGTGGCCTGGGGCCCTGCGTGGCACGGGCACGGAACAGGGCATGTTCCCTCACATTAGCTGCTCAGCCGCACTGTTCAGCCGCTGACGCTCTCTGACCCTGGCCCTCACGCCTTCCCTCTTTCCCCTTACTTTTCCCTTCAGCAGTCAATGAAAAACACAAAACCCCAGGGCTGACAGGTGTCATTCAAGCCCCGCTTGTGAGGGGCGGTGTAAATGAATCTCCGGGCTCCTGGCTCCACATGACTCAAACATGCGTTATTGAAGATGGATGTTCCTTAAAAAAAGATGGATGGAGGGTGCTGAGCTTAGGGTGCCATTTATCATTTTGAATATTATTTAGACTTGCCGTGTAAACCTGTAACTTGAGAGCTGGACGAGCTGGGCAGTGTAGGGGCCTGTGTGTGTGTTTCCATCGATTGGCCTTGGGTTCTCATTGCTGCTGACCAGACCTGGGCCATCCCGTTTACAATACAGAAGACACCCCTAAAGGGGGTTTAAGTTTGACTAATCTCCAAGGACACAGGGAAAAAGGAAATATTTGTGATTTACATGAAAGCTAACAGGCAACTAGCTCCTCTCCCTCTCTCCCTCTCCCTCTCTTCCTGACAGAGGCAGTCAGGTAGGAAACATTAAAATGTAAACAGAGCTGTGGTTCCCAAAGCCAGGACCCTTGTCTAATTTTTTAAAACTCTGTGACATGCTTAAAAAAATTCTGTGTCTGAAAAGCTTAGCACAATATAACCACTCAGAAAATACTGGCTGGGCTGGTTAGCGGTGTGGGAATGAAGGAACGTAGACTTCCACGCCTCAGGAGTATTTCAGATAAAACACACTCCTTGCAGCTTTCTGCCCTGGCTGCCAGCAGCCTCCTCCCGTTTTGTGTGTGCACTCTGCCCCCTCCGAGGCCCCAGTGGACCCCACCAGGACTGATGTGGACAGCTGTTTCCAGGCCCCTGAGCTCTGCTCCAGGACACCCCGCCTACTGGAAGCGCCGAGGGCGGCCAGCGGAGGGAGAGGGAGCCGCAGCTGCGAGACCCAGCAGGCCCGGCCTCGCCCTGCCTGCCGAGAGGCCTTGCCGCCTGCTCTCCTGGTGGGAAAGGGCCGCGAGCCTGCCGGCCTTCCTGCCGCGTCCCCTCCGCCAGGAGCCCCCTAGTGCAAATGTCATCGCCAGGCATTCTGTTACACAGGTGACTGCGTCTGGGTCTGCTAATTGCGTTTAGGGTGTCTTGTATGTCTTGTAGTGTGGACATGAATTTCAAAAATGGTGGGACGGAAAGTTAGACACGGTAGTTTTTATCCAGAGAAATGAGAACCTAGACTTTGTGGGACGGCTGGCCGCTCCTGTCTCCCTGCTTCTTGAACAAACTTGGCCTGGCTGTAAAGGTGGAAGGAAGTGTGACTTATTCCCTCGCCAGTCGGCGCCCCTTTGTGCGCCTGTGTTTTGAGCGGCGGCAGCCTGACACGGTGCACAGGACGACCTAGGGCTCGCTCTCAGGTGGCTCGGCTGCTGCCGGATATCAGGTGGAAGGAGATTTATATCCTTTGTTGGTGCCTGGATCGCGTCTGCCTGTGGGGAGCCGGTGCTGTGCCTCACTGCGACTCCAGGGGAGAAGGCAGAACTTGGGCCCTGCGCCCTGGCACGTGGGCTGGGCTGGAGGCAACCGGAGGGCCGGCGCGCTTGCAGGAACAATTGTAAACACCTTTGATACAGATGGTACCGTCCACTTTTACTGATTAGGAAAACTTCGCTATTAGTGGGTGCAAAGTCCATTTCAGGTGTAATGGGAGGACTGAGCGCACTCATGGGAAGAAGCCTTGTTTGGTTTTCGTCTGCTTTCTTATCCCCTTTCCTCAGTTTTGTGGCTGGAGACATGATTTATTGCAGCCATCCGTCTCGGGGGCTCATCCATCACACCCCGGTTGCTAGGAGATTGTGGCAGCAGCTGTTTGCTCTGAATCAGACAGAAAAGTTGTCAATCATCAAAGGCAGGTGAATAGCATTAGAAACACGCTATTGTCAGACGGAATAATTAATCAGAGGGAGAAAAGATAATTAAAAAGATATGACCCTTGCAAGTACTTGCTCTGGGTTGCCTGGAAAAAAGAAAGAAAGAGAGAAAGAAAAACTGCCTGGTCTTTTCTAGACACTTAAGCAGCCGAGGGCTGATAAAATATGCACTCTGCAGGGCTTAGTTTTTAATTAATTGAAAAAGGTTCAACATTCAAAGACGATGCTGGAGAAAAGTCCGATTATGAGCAGAAGTAATATTTATTGTTTGCGTGAAGGGCTTGACACAGAGTTCTAACTTTCCGCCACAAATCTGCCGCATTCCTGCTGGAGGAGGCACAGGCTGGGTCCTCAGGTGGCCACGGCAGCCCCGCAGCTGTGCTCCGGCTCCCCTGGCTGCTGCGCAGGTGACTCAGGAGAGCCTGGAGCGGCCCCTGCTCCCCGGACCCCATGCCTGGCTGCCCACAGCGGTGCTGGGTCTGGAACACTGAATCCCTTGGATAACAAGAACTTGTTTTTAAAATAAAGGTGGGAGGCTTGAAAAGCACACCATGAAGCCCACCTTCAGTGTCCATGGAGAGCTCTGGCTCTACCTTCGCCCACCTGAGGACGTGCTCTAATGGAACATGCTCTGGGTCCCAAGGGACGATCTCCAGTACATCTTGATGTGGCTCCATGAAGCACATCCAGATTTCGTAACCTGAGGTCACTTTCTGAACAGACCCAGAAATAATTTTGGGTCTCAAAAATATTCAAAGATTAGGAACTTCATCCTTGCCTTTTCTGAAGCTAAAATGTCCTGGAGAAATTGGAAACCGTATTAAAGACGAGATAGAAAGTAGCATATCTGGAGTCGCTTTTACGTTAAATGTGCTACGAGCCCTGAACAGATTGACTCTTTTACTTCTGGATACTATACTTGGTTTTCACACCATCCCCTTCCCAGAGAGTAGCAGGGCTCCTAGATTCAGCAGGGGACGAAAGGCCTGGGCCCTAGGATTCAGAGGAAGGCAGGGAGGAATGCTTTTCGGGGTTGGGACAGTGTTCCCAGGGCGCACCAGGTCAGGACTCCGGGAACTCCACCCCTCGGCTCCGTGTACCCGGCAGTGCTAGGGACTCATCGCTGAGCATCCCAGGGGAGTCCTGGGGTGGCGTCTCAGGTGTGACGTCCGCTTCTCCATATTGCGCTAGGAGCCCGCTAGGGGTGAGAGAGAGAAAGATGGAGAGATACCCAGATAAGAAAAGGCACCTGCCTGGCTTTGGAGCCCTCCCGAGGTCTCCCCTGGCCAGGTGGCTGGAGCAGGTGTTCTTATTCAAAACCTGACCTCTAGGAAATGGACAACTTGGACTTCAAGTTACTTCTTGGGCCCCTGAGTATCCCCTTTTGAGCTCTTGGTCTGACTGGGGTCCTGACTACATAGCGGTTGTTACGGCTGTCGCTGAGGTTCCACGTTTCCTCGGGCAATGCCTGTTCTTGACGTGCACGGGGCTTGCTGAAGCCCAGTGAGTCCACGGATGCCTGCCTGGGCCCTGAGACCTCTAGTGAGGTGGCTTGGGGAGCGCGAGCGGTCAGGAGGCCTTCTTGTTCCCTGTGCGAATGGGCTGTTTGGATGTGGGCAGTGAGGGCAGTTAATCTGCCCTTTCCAAATAATCACCAAGAAAGATGCTGCCCAATGTTAGCCGATGCAGTTCCAAAATGTGGCAGCCCCTTGGAGAAGGTAGGTTTATGAATTCGCATAAAACACCCACCATTAGCGCTGCTGCAGTCAGATTGAAACTTGCTTCCTCTTAGAAAATCAAGGAAGAAAGGCCCAACCTTTAAGTACTGAGAAGTTCGTGTGCACCGTTTTTCTGGAGCTGTGTCTGGGGTCTCCTGCTCACTGTTTTCCGAGGCGTCTGTTCGAGTGACTCACACCACAACTGGGAGACAGGGAGAGGGAGCGCCGGTTGGTTACTTTTTATAGGAGGTTTTGGTTCTGAAAGTGCACATTTGGCCAAAATTTCGGCATCTCTGTCCCCGGATTATTGTTTCTTTGACAAGGGAGGTGGAATAAACACAGGGGTATGCCAGAGGAGAGCCACCACGTTCGAGGTCATACGTTAGCACAAGGACCCCGTGTCAGCTTGATGTCTGAGCGCCTTATCTTGGAGTTCCGCGAGACAGGGTTACCTGGAAGTCGTTTTGGGTTTTCCTCTTCGGCAACCATAGACTGAAAGCATGTGTGGCCCCTGCCCAGCTGGCTTTGCCTGGAGCCTAGGATAAGATAGATACAAGGAAAGCACAAATTAACCACGATGGATACAAAGGATACAAATTAACCACAATAGATACAAAGGACACAAATTAGCCAGGGTGACTCCCTGTAGGTAAAGATATCCTGAAACAAGACCTAAGATACAATTGTTTCTATTCTTCTCTCTAAGGAAAGCTTTTGAGGGGGGGGAGATGCACACTTGGGAGAAGCGAGGATGGGGCTCCCCATGGTTTTCACTGGGTGGAATGGTCCCCCTTCTGGGCCTTTAGGAAAATGTCTCCTTCGTGTGTGTTAGGCGGCTGTACTCACTGGTGTAACATAGGAGGCTGCCGCGGCACTGTTCCCCTCCTGTGGAACACACTAAGGCGCCATGGACCCTGTGCCGTGTGACTGCGCCTCCTACTGGGTGGTGAGGTGAGTGCACAGGGGGAGCCTGCGGCCAGCTGGGCAGCAGGGAACCAGTAAAACACCAGTGAGCTCTTGGCTCCCCGAGCCGTGCGCCAGCTTGCTCACACCGGGCGCTGGGGTGCAGACTGCCTCATGGGGGGGAGGGGGCGTGGAGAAGGGTATTTGGAAACACATACATGCGTTCCCTGCGAAGGAGCGAAGTATTTAACATCTCTCTAAGGAAAACACCTTTCGTTACTTGACGTGTTCTGTGGTAATGATTTTTCAGTTCAACAAACAAGTACTTCCTAGCGCGCAGGCGGGGCCCGGCGGAGGTGGATGCAGGGCCGTTTTCAGCAGGACGCGCGGGCCAAGGCTAAAGGGAGCCCGGGCTACGGGTGGCCCGTGCCCGCCCCCTGTGTTGCCCTCACGGGACACACGGCCTGTGGCCTGCCCCGCGCCGTGGGCTCGGGTTGGGAGGTCGGCAAGGTTGTTTCTGTTGTTGCTTTTGCTGCAGACAGCGCTGTGTGGTACTCACTTGCTGGTTTGATGTGGATTTTTCTCTTCATGCCAGGAGTTTGGCTGAAGATTGGCTGTTCAAATGGACCGTTTAGGTGACAAATGATGTCGAGGGAGCAGAGCCCTTTGTGCGGGGTGGTGGGCTGCCTCCCTCGCCTGCCCCAGCGGCAGGCTCCTGGCTCTCCAGGGGGTGGAGGGGATGAGTGAGCTCTATACGAAGCCCTACCTGTGGCGCCAGCTCCCAGGGACTCCCGAGTGTGACCTCTCTCCTATTGATTTTGCCCGTCTCTTCTCCTATGGGATCAGTGTGTCAGCCAATCTAATTGCCATCCTGGCCCACTATGGCCTTTTTTGTGCTTTACCTTACATTCGTATCATGGTGTCCATAAAATTAGAAATAGAGAGCCTTGGCACGTTTTCGTAATCCCAGAAGTCTGTCCTCTACCATGGGGATCCCCCCAAGTTGAGCATGAGTACCGATGGGTGATGACTTCATGCAAAGTTTTTTATTGACCTTAGTTCCCCAATACAGCCAATGATCTCAGTGTGGCAGCCCCAAATTACTCCCGACTGTGGTAATCTGTCATCATCACCCCCAAAATGTGGCCTCAGTTAACGTCCCACGAGGACAGAGATCACTAAGCGAGGATCGCCTTCAGCTCTCAGGGCCCCCGTGGCCGGCTGCCCTGCCCGTGGGCCGCAGCAGTTGATGTGTCTACATTCCAGGTATGGAGCAGGTGGGCTGCCGGGGTCGTGGCAGAGCTCGTGGGAGCAGCGTTCCGGCCTGTTTCTCTGTAATCAGCTACAGAGCAGCTCGTGAAATTCCAGGTGAAATAATGAAGTCTGACGACTATACTGTCGGGAGGCGGGCGCACGGCACCTCGCTGACCGTGGAGGAACGGGGGGCCGAGCCAGTGTTCCGGCCGTGGAGCTAGGGCATGCAAAGGCCTGGTCGTGGACAGAGGACTTTGCCCTCCAGCAGCGACTGAGCGTCTTTGTGAAGGGAAGCCTTTGCTTTGGAGACCCAGCTACAATGGGACAAGTGAGAGGAGGGGAGGTGCTTCTTCATGGCCTTACCTCCTGGGCACCCCTGCCCCGGCCACCCCGTGCTGGGAGGCGCGTCTGGCAGCTGGGGCTCAGCCATACTCCTTAGAAACTGCCTCCCTCCTGCGAGGCACAGCGTCCTCCGGGCTGGAAATGTAAAATGGACGACCTATTAAAATCAATAGACTGTCAGGGCTGGGCTGGACAGCTTTGACACTCTGGTAGGTGGCAATTGGTGGACACAGCCCCCAGAGCGGCTGGCTGCGGTGACAGGGCCAGCACCGCCACTGGCCTGCGCTGTGTGGCGTCCTCCCGCGGTGCTGACCGAGCGCATCTCCTTGCTCTGGCCCGGCCCGGCCAGTAGAGAGCAGACGGCGTTCCTCAGCACCGTTTTAGCCACATCCCCTGGGAATGTGATCCCGTGAGGTTTTGGTGCCTGTATGGATGCAGATTAATTTAAAAAGACAATTCACGACAGATGTGAAGTATCAGTGACAAAGACAAAAAATGATAAATCGGCTATTGCAAGCTGTGAAAGAAAATTAATGCCCCCTTTTAATTCGTCAGTGCACCAAAAATAGGTAATAAATTGCTTACTATGGAAATTCTTTACAGACAAGTGTCCTAAAGTTCCAGGACAGGTGAGCTGGCTGTGACTCTGCACAAGTTTCCTGCCTCCAATGCTTGATTCAGCTGCAAGGTCTCCTAGGGCAGGTGGGGACACAGCCGAGTTTCTCTCCTGGAGGCCTGGGAGGGAGGAGGGGCTCTTTGGGGGTTCTGGACTCTGCTGTTGGGGGAGCGGCTCCAGGGTAGAGCCAGGCTTCAGGAGGCCAGTCTCCGCCTTTCCCACGGTCCTCCCTCCCGTGGTGGGACATGTCTGTCCATACCAGTGGGACCGGCAGGAGATCCCTGCTGCACAGGCCACCCTCTCCAGGCAGAGCCATGTCTCTGCCAACAGGAACCCCTGGGAAAATGTGTCCCTGAGCCCCAGCTGTGTCCTGGCCACCCTCCCACCTGGGCTGCTTCAGGACTGATAGGAGTTTTTTTTCTCAGCTTAAATGGGACTTGACTACCTGTTTAAAGTCTCATTGATGTTTTGGGTCCAAGGGGACAGGGACCACACAACGTGTCAGCAACCCTCATTTGTTGCCCCATCCCTCCCCCCCCGGTGCTACTTAGGGTGGGAGGTGTGGGGGTGTAGAAAGTGGAGCTGGAGGATGTGGATGCTGCGGCCTTGGACAGGGCAGGGACGCAGGCTGCAGAGGCCCCGGCCCGCAGCCCCCCACCGGCTCCGGGAGACCTAAGGTGGGCGGGGCGAGGGCGTGAGGTCCACTCGTAACAGCTGCTGATTTTTGTGAGTTTTATTTTTTGTCCTCAACTTTGAGACTGGCGTGGAAGGCAGAGCTGTTAGAGAGAAGCCCAGCTCCCGGGATCACAAAGCAGCTTCTATGACTGAAACTCCCGACCCTCTCTGAGAGGAAACGGAGGAGGGACCGTGTGAGGAAAGCGGGAAAAGCTGACACTGCAGTTTCTGTGACCGCGCGGCCTGGGCTGGGCCCGAGGAGCCGGCTCTCGGGGACTTTCACTTTCCCCCTCCCAGCTGTGCCCCTGCCCCTTCTCCGTGGGACCGAGGAGAGCTTCCTGCCGCGGAGCCAGGAGCAGCCTGGTCTGTCCTCAGCTGGCTGCGGGCTGGCGGCCCACGGCTGGGGTGTTCGCCCCCAACCCGTCCTCCCGCTAGGGGGGCTGTGGAGCCCAGTGGGAGGGGCACGGGGCTCCGCAGCTGGTGGCCCTGCCACCCTCCCTGCCCCGAATGCACCCCAGGCGCGGTCCCCACCGTGTCCCCTGGACTTTCCGCCTGGGCACCAGCCTTTAGCCCAGGTAAGCAAACCACCAGGGACCACGGGTCGTTCACCTTCAGCTCTCCAGAGGGGCATCTAAAGCCATCTAGTGGTGACCCGGGACTAGCAGCCCCTTCGTTTACACCGGTTAAAGATCATTTTATTGCTTAGTACTTGAGGTATTGGTAGCAGGTCCCCGGTTTCACGGGTGTGAAATGAGGGCGGAGACTGCGACCAAAAGCAGCGGGGCCTTGCCTCTGGCGACTAAGCAAGCGCCGGCGCAGGCAGCCCCGAGCCGCCTGGGGGCCCACCGTCCCCCGCGCCTCCCGCGCTCCGCAAGGCTGCTTGCGGTGGGGATGGAAACGTGGCCCAGCTCCGCACGGAGCACACCGACAGCTTCCCACCTTCATCTCAGCGCTGAAATCACCGTTGTCTCTTATTTCTTGCTCTGAGCTTGCGTGACCCAGCCAAGAAGTAATTACACAATTAGGGATGACAAAGTAGTTCCCGTAACTCTCCTGTCCCCTAAGCTTGAGTGGTGTACTTAGTTCCACACCTTCTTCGGACAACAGAGGCCATTGTCAATACAATGCATTTGCCCACAGGTCAGGAGTCCTGTACCACTGAAGGCTGAGGCAGGGCTGCTTACCTCTGTAAATGTGGCTCTTTGAAGTTCACAAGTACCCATGCGGGGAGCTGACGTGCCCCATAGGAACTTGACCAGCGGGTGTCACAGGTGAGGTTGGAGAGCAGTGACTGGGAGCCAGTCCCGCTGAGAGGACAGCTGCTGCAGAGGCCCAGAGGGTGTGCAGGCCCACGGCAGTGTTGATCGGGAAGGCTGCCCCTCGAGAGCTGTCTCCACGGCTGCGGTGTCACATAATTCTTTATTCTTAAATCAAAAGACCTGCACACGTATATGGTATTGTAATTGTTACTGATTTAAAATATCATCTCCCATTTGGAGGCTTATATACCATGTAGACCTGATCCTTACACAAAGAAGAAGAAAAAAAGTCTCCCTTTTTATTTGCTATTGAATGCAAAAGGAGAGAGCCACTTTCTTCTGCTCAAGACCTAATACTTTGCTTTACCTGGCCTTCCTGGAGGAAGACATCTCAGACCTTCTGCTTCAGTATCGGCTAACCTCGCACACAGCCCGAGGCAGTGTGGCCAGACTGGGAGGTGTCTGCAGGCTGGGAGGGACCTGAAGCCACTTGGCCCGTGCAGTTCTTCAGCCCGGCCAGCCTTTCAAGCCGGCTCTGGCCTGGTGGAGGCCGGGTGGCCCGCAGGCCCGCTGCCTCACAGCTGACGGCGAGTGCGCACCCAGGGCTTCCCGCGCAGGCAGGAGCTGCTGGAGCACCAGGGTCTTTCCTGGAGGCCGACGGAACATGTTGCCTGCGTGTGAGTTTACCGTCTCCCCCTTCACAGGACATTTGGTGCCAGGTAGGCCTGGACAAAGGAATTCTCCCGGGGTCCTGGGTGAAAGTTATATTTCTTCTGGCAGAGTTTATAGCAACGTTTTTCTTAATTATTCTTGAGGTTTTGCCCATTATACCATTAGCTTCTTCAGAGGACAGAGACAAATAGCCAGTATCCACAAGAACAGAGTGTGAACTGAAGGCGCTTAATTATTGATGTCTCAGGAGCTAAAGGTCTGCGGTGAGCGCGTCAGACCTCTGGCCTGACAGCAGACGTGCTGGTTTCAGAGGCAGCCGGAGACGCCGCCTGTGAACCTGGAGGGAGACTGTCCCACAGACGGGAGCCTGTGGCTGTGCATTTTCTCGTGTGTTCCCCCGTATAACTAGTTTCACTTGCATGTGGATTTGGAGGCTTAGGTAACATGCAGGGTGTTGTTTTCAGCCATGTGGGGAGACATCCATCGCTGGCAGACTACTGTCCTTAAGTAAAATCCCGCCTTAGTCACATACATGTTGTGTGTATTTAGGTGCATGAATATGTGCACATGTCTCCAATATGTGTCTGTTTGTGTACAGTACCTGTGTGTCCAGCCTGGCGTCAGTGTTTCCACAGTCTTGTTCTTACCAAAGGGGTTTTCCAAAGTGAGCCTCATGCCTGTTTTTGAGCAGAATAACCAGAAAGCTCCCAAGTTACACCCTTGCCCTCTTGTTAGCTATCAGATCTGTTCCATGTGTAGGAAGGTAAGGACTCCAGGTGTTTATCTTGACATGTAGATAGAACTCATCGCATTTTCAATTATCCCAATTTTTTATTTTACTGTCTCTAAAGTGTAGAGTATGATTGCCAGGGTTTAAAAGATAAATGGAAATCTTTTGCTGTTGGGCAAACAGGCACCGATAACCTGTAGGCCCAGACTCTAGAACCTCAGGTTTCAGGTGTCAGAAAAGAAGGGAATTTTATAGTGACACTAAATGTTTTTGTGGAATCCAGTAGACTTTTGAACAGCAGGAGGGTGAGAGGGGCTGGCCCCGCGTGCACTTGAAAATTTGCTTATAATGTTTGACTCCCCAAAACTTACCTGCTTATAGTTGACCTTAAAGCAGATGTGTTAATCAGCTGTTACAATAACGTAAGCAGTTGATTGACACATTCTGAGTGTTACATGTTATGTCCTGTGCTCTTACAATAAGTAAGCTGGAGAAAAGAAATCTTTACTGAGGAAATCATAAGAAGAAAATACGTTTGCGTCACTGTCCGCACTCACTGAATGCGTCCCCCAGAAGTGGGCCCACGCGGTTCAAGCATGTGTTCAAGGCTGAGCTGCATTTCTCTGAATGTGTGGCCTGCAGTGCCGTTCGCCATGGTCATGATAATTATAGTTTTTTCTTATGGTTTTTTACCGATTTGCCTTTGTTTTCTCACAGTGTAAACTGACGTCCCAGTTCTCCCCCATAAAAAGGACTGGTGGGATTCCCTGTGTCAGGAAGAATTTGTGTTGCAAGATAGCAAGTTTCCATAGGGAAAAAAGCTCCGAGGCCCCTATTCGAAGGAAGGGTCCCTAATCTTTCCTGCATGAACCCTGTGCAGTCGGGTGAGGTTCATGATGCCTTCTCACCGCAGTGTTCTCGAAGGCATATGCCATTTCCGTAAGAAACAGAACCCTCTGCTTTTGGCAGCCTGTGTGCTGGGGGGAGTGGGTGGGCTGTCGCTTCCCCAGGGCTCCTCCAGCCGTGTTCCTCTGGTGGGGCGTGTGTGCACTGGTCTGTATGGCATGGGGTTCCCATCGGAACCCAAGGCTGCCTGAGATTCTGGGAGGTTATTTATTTGAAGTTACACAGATGTTTGTGGAAGGGAGACTGAGACATGGGCACTTGGAGCGCACAGCTGACCCTGTGCAGAGGGCCACCTGTCCTTAATGTGCTCCATGTGCTCTCTTGTCCCCAACAGCAACAAGCATGCTTCCCTCTGTGACTCTTCCTTGGAAATTAAATAATGAGTCTCCATAAGATACTTGCTCACAGCCCAAAGCTGCATATCCACGAGAAAGTGACTTAGAGGGAAGTATCATGAGAGGTAAGCTCCACTCTCACTCTGAAGGCGCCAAGCGTTCGGGTGTGCACACACACACACATGCCATGCAAGCACACACATGCACACTCATGCATGCATATGCACATGCACACACATGCACACCTGCACATCATGCACATACAGACACAAGCACACTCACATGCACACATGCATGCACATGCACACACCTGCACACCTTCACACCATGCATGCACATGCACAAATGCAGGGCTACTTGACAGGAGCTAGAGATACAGAGCCCTGAAAGGTTTGACGATAGCTTCCCCTCATGAAACTAAATGCATTTAAATTTTTTTAAATTAAAAAACAAAATAATAATGCACATAATACAAAACCCAAGTGGACCAAAGGGCAAACCATGAGAAGAGAGTTCCCCTCCCTCGGGCAAGAGCTGTTACCGTTTTGTGATATATACACCTGCACATTTAATGTCCTAAATCCACATACACTGCCTTTCTGTTTACAATTAAAAATATAGCTTAGATATCTTCAATTTACTTTGACAAGCATCCAAAAATTAAGATACATGGTTGGATGAATAGACACATTCGTGATAATGCAAGTAAAAACCACGTTAAAGTGAGGTCTTGGGGGTGGGTGGTTGCTCTTTGTGTGCAGGTTCCCAGGAGAGCGGTGGCAGGAGAATCCTCTCTGAGCACCGTGTGTCACGCCTCTTACAGCCTCAGTTACCGTGTGCACTGCGCTGTGCAGAGCTGCCTCCTGCTTTTCCAGGGTGGCCTGTTTCTCAATGAACACGTTCCCTCTGGATGGACATCTGGCTGCTGCTGGTGTCTTTTTTTCAAGCAATGCCACACCCCTCCGCTCACATCTGCGTACAGTGGCACCCTCCGCATGCCTCTGTGGGAACAGTGCTAAAAGCAGGATTGTCAGCTGAGGTACATTCAGTTAACAAAATGATAAATACCAAATTTGTCTCCATAAAGACTGTGGGCCTGAGCCCTCCGGCAGTAGTGTGGGCGTGTGGCCGTGACGTCGATGGTGGTCAGAGCTCAAGGGACAGGCCTTGCAGTCAGCAGCCTTCCGCTGCTGAGCATCTGAGCAAGGATGGGATGGGAAAGGTCAGGGATCCTCATGTTAATCTCAGACTCTTTGGCTTTTTTAATTTAAATCTCTGGATGACAAAGCAGGTGTGACATTCCTAGGACAGAGCCCTTTAGATTCCGCTGGCCTGACAGCTTCGTTGGGTGGAGAGGAAGCTGAGGCCAGACAAGATCAGCCCCCATTCCATGGTCATTTCCTGGCGGAGCCTGGCTCAGGCCCGGAGTCTCGAACCTGGCTCTCTTTGGCTGTGGGAGACCGCACAGTGGGCACCCCAGGACCTGGGGTGCTCATGGAGCCCGGTGGCCGGGCACAGAGGCGTCACCGACTGATCTGTGTTTAGCCCCGCAGTGTTGAGCAGAGGTGGCCGGCTGTGGCATGCAGCTCCTGACATAATGACTGTAGAACGCTGAAAATGTCCTTTTGGGTTTTGGCTGAATAATATTTAAGGGTTTTGAAACAGTGACTTAATTGTGTTTTTATGTAATTGATGGCGTTGTAGTGAACGTACTGAGACACTGCATCAGCATTTTTCTAACTGTTCCTTGGAGAAAAACATGCTCCTATGAAAATGGTTTCTTCACTTTCCACTCATGGAGTTGAAACGAAAACAACGCTGTGCTTCCCTGGAACCGCAGTGCCCAGAGATGCTCTAATTCTAGAGTGTTTTCCCCTCTGGGTGTGGCCTGAATAATGCCAGGCTACCTCGCCTTTGAAGTTGGGTCATCCCTTATTTTGGAAGCAACGCAGGGCGTGGAGCGGCCGATCGTGTCAGGAAGTTGGTGCAGAGCCCTGTGTGTGCAGATTTTGTGCCAGTCCTGTATCCCCATCGGTTGGCTGCGACGGGCCAAATGAGGCCTGAGCGTCCCAGCCTGTCACCCCTGCTGTGGTCCCTTCTGCTCGGGCCCCTGCCTCTGCTCACGGCTTTGGGATTGGAAGGTGCTCGAAGGAGAAGCTTGCTACTCAGGAATAGCTCCCATTCCCAGAAGTTGTGTGTGACCTTGAGGCCCTCATAATTTTATGTTGGCATCAGAGAAATCAGGGCAATTAAATCCTATTAGTTTTCCTAGTCTTCTCACTATTGTTTATATGGGGTGGGGGGCTGCAATTCAAAGCAACAGTAAGAATTAATTTTGGTCCAAAATCTTGCTACTTTGTGATTTTGTTCTGAAGAGTCAAGCTGTGAACGTTGAAAATGTGAACAGGCGCACCTGGCCGGGTGGCTCCGTCGGGTGGAGCGCTGTCCCATACGTCAAACGGTGTCGGGCTCGGTCCCCGGGTGGGGTGTGTGTAGGCAACTGACGGATGCTCCTCTCTCACATCGATGCCCCCTTCTCTCTCTAAAACCAACGAAGCGTATCCACGGGTGAGGACACACAATTTTCAAGCAGTTGCTTTCTAATTATAGAAAACTCGCAGGAACTCACAGGTTTGCTCAATTAAAAAATAATAGTAATGCTTCAGAAGCGCCCTGGCTGCCGTCCTGGTGGCACAGCCGCCGTGTGCCGCTCTGTGAGCCGGTGCTTGAGGGGTGTGCGCAGACCCTGGGGGTGCAGGCAGCCAGCCTCAGGTCGTGGCCTCAGCGACGCTTCTCTCCTGCCATGTTTGGTTGTGATGTCCCCGTGATGGTGGCCACTCCTGCACTCCATGGGGACCTCACCCAGAGAAGAATGTGCAGCACCCCCTGGGGCGGGGGGCCCAGCGGCTGCCTTCGCCGTCGGGGAGAAAGCTTTCCCGTGCGCGGCAGTGTGGGAAGGCGGGTGGGCCGCCGTTCTCGGCAGGAACCACGCGTGGCCGGGCGTGGCCGGGCTCTGCCTGTGGTCTCGGCGCGGGCCTTTCTCAGGGTGCCTCGTGAATATCCTGATGTGAACGCCCTGCAGTTCGTTAGCCGGCTGTGCGTGCTGAGACGACTTTAATCTGGTGCTCCCACTTCATAGAGTTCTTCGACATTCGGTCCTTGTAGAGGTGAAAACAAAAATCACAACAAAAATCAGAACAAAAGAGTATGGAAGAAAACTGTGCATTGACAGGATAATACTTTCTCTTTTTACTTAAATGCCAAGCTCATGTGTCTTGATGTCTGAAATAAATTCAATTTTTTATAATTAAACTTATTTACAGGAGTTCATCATTGAATCATAGCAGTTTTTTCTAATTTGTAAAACACTCCTATCGTTGAATAGTAAGGATTGCCCAATGCCTGCGACAGGCTCACGGCTCTGCTGTCCTCCGTGGGCTCACGTGGTGGACACTGGTGGACGGGTCCGGGCTGAGGTGGGCAGTGCCCTCCCAGCAGGCAGAGGAAGACTGGCCTTTAGCATTGGGAATGCTGAACAGGCACCCCTCTGCGACTGTCTCAGCATCTGCCAGCAAAAGATGTGTTTAAAACCATTTCCATGGGAAAGGTGCCCTCAACCCAGTGTTGTGTGCAAAACGCAGGTCACAGACCCAGCACCGGCCCCACACGCCCATGCACGTGTTGTAACAGGAAGAGGGAATTTGTACCTCAAACCCCAAATTCTCTTTCTTTGTCTTTGCCTTTTCTTCTTTGTTTTCCAAATTTTCAGCAACGGGCACTGTCACTAACCCTGACACCCGGTGTTGGTGGTTCACCTGTGAGAGGCCCTTGTGGCTGGGCCGAAGAAAACGAGTCGTTTCATTCATTCATTCTTTCGCAATTCCTTCTCACCGCCTTTTGCCTGGCCTCAACCCGAACTCTCTCTTACACACACACTCACGCACCCTGGGGGGAAGCGGCACTTTCCACACTGGGGGTCTGTGCCCGTGGGGCAGTGGGAGGGTGCAGAGTCCACACTAGATGCTGACCTGGCTGCCTGTGCTCAGGACCCACCTGGACTTTGTGGGGTTGGAGTGTTTTATGCAGTCTCCCGGCATGAGTGGATTTCAAAGCAGCTCTAAGCAGAGCCCAAGGCTACAAATCAAGCTTAGTTCAGGTAACCAGACGTGTGCTCACTGAGAGAGGCGTCTTTGGGGCGTTTCCGTGATGACCCGTTTGGGGATCCCAGGGCGCGCCCGAGGGGTGCCGTGAGGTGTCGAGGTGGAGCTAGGCCATGGGACCCATGAGCGGCGTCCAGCCCTGCCCGTCTCCAGGTCACCACCATCACCACCTGTGTCTGGGGTGCAGTGTTCGGTGGGGTCAGAGGATTCCCTTAGATACGGGGAGCTGGGAGGGGCGGGGAGGCCTATGGGGAAAGCGGTGAAGCACTGTATGTTGCTTGTACGTTTTCACTCTCATCTTCACCACCAGCGCCCTGTTACATTCTGTGTGTGTTGAAAAGTGCAAGACACACACATTGACACTTGCTAAGGTGTGATTTTGACATCTTGAGGTAGACAGTCACCTCTTGGAGGCTGCAGCACAGGGTGCCTGTCTTACCACCGGCTCGCAGCACCTCAGCACAGCCCTTAGGGGAGCGAACCGTCTCTTTCTCCGTCACTCCGCCGAGTTCGACCCTGCTCTGGGCTCAGTAACATCCTGCAACCAGAGATAAAAATGTTCCCCAAAGCCCCATGAACTCCCAGGCCTGCAGCTGAACCCATTTCTGCTTGGTCTAGAGCACCAAGGGCCAGGGAGGCAGTGTCTAAGGCCGCCCTGCAACCAGGCTCTCCTTAGCGATGTCTACACCGGCCCATGTTTTATCGCAACGCCCTGCAAAGGTCAGGGAGCAGCCTGGTTACGCAGGTCATCCTGAGCAGGTGCCCCTTCCCCAGAAGGGCAAGTGAAGAATATGTAGCTCCAACCCAAAAATAACTGCAGATCCTGTCCTTGGTGGGGGACCCAGAACAGATCTGTAACACTACTCGTCGGCTCTCAGAGAGACATTTTTTGCCTGGCCCATCTTATTTCTTTTAAGATTAAATAATATTCACACAAGGGAATATTACAGAGCAGCAAAAAGGAAGGAACACAAGCCACATGCAACAGTGGATGATCTTAGAAACACAGCAGGGGGAAGAAGAGAGCCCAAGCGACGCACACGGCGGCGGTCGGTTCTGGGAAACTCGAGCGTGAACGTGAACCGGGCCGCCTGGGCCCTGCTGTGACACACAGGGGGCCCGCTGAGGGGGCCCTGTGGCGGTGCTGTGGTTCGCTTTCGTGATTTGGTTTGTCATTATGTGGATCTATCACAGTCTAAATGACACGAACTTCGGTGTGTATCAAATCTCCCAGGAGAAAGTGGTTCTGGGCGTGGCCTTGCTCTGAATGACGACTCTTGAGCCCACTGTCACAGTGATGTTTTAGTTTGGGGAGATTCAATAAGAAGCTATTACTTCTATCAGCCGTTTATTTTGAAAAGAATTATGAACCAAAGGGCTGTCGCCGCTGTCTCTGGGGCTGCCTCCAAGGGCCCTCAGTGTCATCACGTCACAGTCCTCCCCACGCGACTCAGCGTATTCTTCAGCCTTTCCAGTGACAGTTGTGCTTTTGAAGGTGAGAAAGTGCTTTGTTGTGACTGTTGTCATTCTGGCCACCGCCCCTCGCCCAAGTTCTCTGAGCGGAAGCGCTTTCCCTGTCTGGCGGTGCTGGGCGCCTGAGTGCCTGCCGGTGTGCCCCCGCAGGACATTGGTGTCTGCAGTGGCTCAGGTGACAGCCCAGGCGCAGAGCTGGGCTCTGCGTTACCCTGTGTGCTCATGCTGGGCTTCAGACATCTCGCTTCTCAATGTGGTTTAATTGTTTGTGTCACTGAATGATTTTCATATGTGTTCACATATATTTTTAATTCCTAATGAAATCTCTAAAAATTTTATTGGAAACAGTGATTTGTGTGCAAAATTCTTAAAGAATAAAAAAAATTTCCATGTTTTGGATGGAAGCCTTTTGTGTTTCTAGCATCCTTCTCTGTGCAGCAGAGCTGGGAGCCCGCAGCCCACTCGCCTGTCTCGCTGCCGCGTTGCTGGGTGGTGACCCACCCTGCCCGAGTCTGCCCCAAGTCTTCCTGTTCTCACTCTTTAAGGGAGTGAATTATGTGACTTAACAGGATGGTTTCAATGCAGGCTTCTGTCCTGAGACCTGCTCACCCAGGAAAGCAGCTCTTCAGGTCCCGAGGGCCGGGCTCACCTGGCCACCGAGGAGCCTGAGCTGAAATTAATGAGGCGCCATTAGCTCTGGCACCAGGCTGGTGGGAATGGCCGAGGCTGCAGGAGGGACCCCAGGAGGAGCCAGAGACGCTGCAAAGCCTGCTCTTGGGATGCGCTCGCTAGTGTTGGCGACCAGATCGCCTCCTTCTGATGCTGCAGATTTTATCTGTTAGAGATGCCAAGTTAGGGTACTTTTATTGAAGGAACTTCCTGCTAAGTTTCTGAGCCATAGTTGGTTTATGACATAATTGCTCTACATGTTGATACGATCTTTTATCATAATTGTTTTTCATTGTTTTTAATAACGGGATAAAAATAATAGAAGACATTTTAGAAGGTGGGTTTTTTGTCCTGTTACTCATGATACTAAAAATTACCCAAAATAAGATATTTTACAAAAAGGATTTTGTTCCAAAAGTGACTAATTTAAACAGTTTGTACAATGAACTTGCTAATGATCCTCAGCTGAGAGGAGGGTAATGCTTTATACTGTTCTCACTTTTATGAATAGAACTTTGCAGAAAGCTCCTATTGTGTTGTACAGTGAGCTTCACACAACCATCCTTTATCAACAGATGGCAACCAGCACATGAAAAATAATTAAAAAATAAAATGAAAAGAAACCGAGAATGAATTAAAGTGCTTCTTTGCGTCCTGATCTGCATTTTTGGTTTAGAATTTTATGGTGAATTGCCATATTATCTGTTATATCAGTTTACAATGGGGCTCCTCTCAGACATAAAACAGATTTATAATACCATTAAAATACAATATCAAAGAATGAATAAGCTATTCAATAAAATTACAATAACACAGAGATAAAATGAAAGCCTTTTCAATAACAGTTTTATGCAAGAACATTTTGCAGATAAATATGTGTTTATAGATCTTTTAAATGTACATTTATTATAGTGTTCCTAATAGAGCCACAGGGGTTAATTTTTCCTGTGTGTTGTCTTTTATAAGTGGTTTAAAAGCTAACTGCAAAACTCTTCAATAGATTGTTTTGAATCTTTGAATTGATTTTGGTGAAGGGAGCTCTTACAGTCCTGCAGCCGAACATTCGCACACTAGCGAGGCGATATGGCTGGGCCCCTG